>NC_142351.1:7417624-7667624 GCF_059441175.1 Urocampus carinirostris | reverse complement strand
CGGTGATTTAGAACTTCCTGCTCTGGTCCGACCTTTGTTGATAGCGATGCAGCTAGCAAAGAAATAGTTGGTGATAATCGAAGTCAGTGGTTCCCAAGGTGGGCGGTGGAAAGGCCTGGGGGGGCGGTAAGGAAGAAGAAGGCAGTAGGGGGCGGTAGGGGGGCGGCAGTCCAAAGTCGTAGTCAGAAGTTCGAACGTAGTCCTGTTGTGAAACCACAAAGCACTGTGGTTTTTTTCAAGGTTTTGTAGTGAGTGATGGAGTTTTGGCCAACCACAATTGTTACTGTTTGAGTTTTAAAAGCGCCGACCAATCAGAGGCAAGTTTTTCAATTAGCACCAGCCAATAAAGGCCATTCAAATTCTGCAAACACTATGCCATACTCACCGTTAGAGCTCATTGAGCGTCATGACGGACTCCGTAAACATGGTCCCAGAGTCAACAAACGAGAAGAAAACGAAGCTTGCACCGAAGAAGGGCGGTACATCACTTGTTTGGACCTATTTTGGTTTCGACTAAGCGGACGTGGAACAGAAGAAAACGTCTAAATGTCCTTGGGCAAGACACTGAACAGGACACGGGACAAAAAAAACGCCTGTTGCAGAATTTATTTTCGCATAGTCGCTAAGTCCAGAGGAACAAGTCATTTGTACCAGCACCTTAAAAATGATCACGGCACGTTAAATAGGATTACAGGTAAAAGACGAAGAAGGTGCATCAACAAAAGGATTGAGAGGTAAACAATTTGGGATCTTCACACCGCACGATAAAAGTTTACAAAGGCACGAAGAAATAACCAATGTTGTGTCTATAGCAAAAAATGTCTAATAGTGTAAAAAACAATTTTGGGGGGCACTAGTAACACACTGTGGAGCCAAGGGGGCGCTAGCCTGCAAAAATTTGGGAACCATTAATCCAAGTGGAGAATCTTCTGCCACACATTTCCGACATTCATCTCCCGACAGCAGAGTGAAGGATTTCATACATTTGACTCTAAAGGATTTTGTACAATCAAATACAAATTACATTTAAATGCAAAAGATATTCACTGGCTGAGCTGTGGGGCGAGGTCAATGCAACCTTGTGGAGAATGATGTTGACAGGAAACAGCAGGGAACTGGGACAAAGGGCAGTCGCCAGAGGAGCCTCTGTGACATGGGAAAGCAGTTGTTTGGAGAAGTTGTTCTGATAAGGATAGAACAGAATAGAATATGCCTTTATTGTCATTGTTACAACATGGGATATGCTGTGACAACGAAATTGGACGACTCCAGGTCCACATTTGCAGTGAGGATAAGGAAACAAAGAGATAAAGGAACAAAGAACTAACTGTCTTTGTTGTAAGTAGGCTTTGTTTTCCTTCGGAGGGGGGGGGGGGGGGGGTGATGAGGGGGGTGAGGTACAAACAGAGTTGGTGGATACAACCGGAATGTTTGATGTTTTATCTTACATTACACATAGTCCAGTGTTTTGCTCAGTCCACATATTGAATGGATTTGGGAGTACAGTCCATAAACATGCCCGATTAAAGTCGCCGTCGACGATAAAGCTCCGTTGGGGTGTGCGAGCTGCTGTTTATTGATAGCAGCGGGCAGGAGATTTAGCGCTATGCTAACGTTAGCTCTGCTGTTATAAGTTTCCTCAGACATCGTAGCGACGATGGGTCGGCACGCCCCATGGGCGGAGTCATCACGTCCCATGGGAGGAGACGACACCCCGGCTTGCGAAAAGAACTTCGGAAGATCGATCGCGAGGGACAATTGAGAGAGGAGGCTCGACGAAGACTAATTCGACAACAATTTGTCACGAAACGGACCAGAGGTCTCTCAGAATGTTACACCGGAGTGCTACAAAGTCCAACAAGCAAAACAAGAATAAACAGGTATCAACAAGTTTTCAACAAGGGTAAACAATGATCTGCCAAAGGGCAGTTCCAAAAGGCGGGTTTAAGTACCCATAGGAGTAATCAGGAAAATGCAGGTCAGCCGATGTCAAGGGGCGGGGCCAGCTGGGCGCCATGACAACCGTGCAGGACATCACATAATTCGGCTAATTCGATGGAATTCACTTAGTTAAATACTTTAAGAGTCATGGGAACCTGTCGTGGGTTCAAATCCAGCTCCAGACTTCCTGTGCGGAGTTTGTATGTTCTCCCCGTGCTTGCGTGATTTTCCTCCGGGCACTCCGGTTTCCTCTCACATTCCAAAAACATGCATTTCAGGTGAATTGGCCGGTCCAAATTGTCCCTAGGTGTGAATGAGCGAATGAGTTGTCTGTCCGCGTGTGCCCTGCGATTAGCTGGCAACCAGTTCAGGGTGTCCCCTGCCCACTGCCCGGAGATGGCTGGGATGGGCTCCAGCCCCCCCGCGACCCTAATGAGGATAAGCGTACGGCTAATGAGATGAGATGAGAAATACTTTAAGAAAATAAATCTGCCCCCATGTGGAATCGCCCACATTTTCCGGAAAAGAAAAGAGCATGCATTGTTGGGGAATGAAGGTTATGATTGGTTAATGGAGTCAGATAACTCATTTGAATAATTTGGTAAACGCTACAATTTTAATAATTTAATTCCCAACAAGAGCTACACTAAAATGAGGTTCCAGATAAATCCGATCGCACCGAAATTTAACAGAATTAAACGTCTGTGGTGCTCGATTGACACAATGGCTTCTACCCCAAGGTCAGAAGTCTAGACAAATCATTTTGTTCATTTTTAGAGGGGAGAGTAATCAATTCATTAGAAGAGTATTCCCCCCCTCAGGCATTTTGTCAACTGACCCAAAAATGATATCAGCAGCAGAGTGACGAATTGGATTCTTATTAACGATCCTCGGGAATGCGGATCCTAAATTTAGTTTGGAACGATTCGATTAAAAAACGGAAGTGGAACAATAAAATGGAGATATGCAAACCTCTGGTCAAGGCAAGTCCTGTTTATTTGTGACGCCGTTAATCACAAAGAGTCTCAAAGTGCTGCACAGACCACAGAAGATTGCAATCCACAGACTATTATGACACCATCCACTGATCTAAAACCTACATGAGGGGAAGGAAGAACTCAAAACCTCAAGTCAAGTCATGTTTATTTGTGACAGCCTTAAACACAAAGAGTCTCAAAGGGCTGCACAGATCAAAGACTATTGCAAACCACAGACTATTATGACACTATCCCCTGATCTAAAACCTACATGAGGGCATGGGAAAACTCGAAAACCTAATCATGTTTATTTGTGACGCCCTTAATCACAAAGAGTTTCAAAGGGCTGCACAGATCAAAGACTATTGCAAACCACAGACTATTATGACACCATCCCCAGATCTAAAACCTACATGAGGGCAAGGAAAAACTCAAAAACCTAATCATGTTTATTTGTGACACCCTTAATCACAAAGAGTCTCAAAGAGCTGCACAGACCACAGATTATTGCAAACCACGGACTATTATGACACCATCCACTGATCTAAAACCTACATAAGGGGAAGGAAAAACTCAAAACTTCCAGTCAAGTCATGTTTATTTGTGACAGCCTTGAACACAAAGAGTCTCAAAGGGCTGCAGAGATCAAAGACTATTGCAAACCACAGACTATTATGACACCATCCCCTGATCTAAAACCTATATGAGGGCAAGGAAAAACTCAAAAACCTCATCATGTTTATTTGCAACGCCCCTAATCTCAAGGAGCCTCAAAGAGCTGCACCGACCACATATTATTGCAAACCACAGACTGTTATGATATCAGCAGCAGAGTGACGAATTGTTATTATGACACCATTCCCTGATCTAAAACCCACATGGGGCAAGGAAAAACTCAAAAACCTCAAGTCAAGTCAAGTCATGTTTATATTTGACGGCCTTAATCACAAAGAGTCTCAAAGGGCTGCACATATCAAAGTCTATTGCAAACCTCAGACGATTATGACACCATCCCCTGATCTAACACCTATATGAGGGCAAGGAAAAACTCAAAAACCTCAAGTCAAGCCAAGTCATGTTTATTTGTGATGCCCTTAATCTCAAGGAGTCTCAAAGAGCACCGACCACATATTATTGCAAACCACAGACTATGATGACACCATCCCCTGATCTAAAACCTATATGAGGGCAAGGAAAAACTCAAAAACCTCGTCATGTTTATTTGTGACGCCCTTGATCACAAAGAGTCTCAAAGGGCTGCACAGACCACAGATGATTGCAAACCACGGACTATTATGACACCATCCACTGATCAAAGACCTACATGAGGGCAAGGAAAAACTCAAAAACCTCAAGTCATGTTTATTTGTATAGCCCTTGATCTCAAAGAGTCTCAAAGGGCTGCACAGATCAAAGACTATTGCAAACCACAGACTATTATGACACCATCCCCTGATCTAAAACCTATATGAGGGCAAGGAATAACTCAAAAACCTCGTCATGTTAATTTGTGACGCCCTTGATCACAAAGAGTCTCAAAGGGCTGCACAGACCACAGATGATTGCAAACCACGGACTATTATGACACCATCCACTGATCAAAGACCTACATGAGGGCAAGGAAAAACTCAAAAACCTCAAGTCATGTTTATTTGTATAGCCCTTAATCTCAAACAGTCTCAAAGGGCTGCACAGATCAAAGACTATTGCAAACCACGGACTATTATGACACCATCCCCTGATCTAAAACCTACATGAGGGCAAGGAAAAACTCAAAAACCTCAAGTCATGTTTATTTGTGACGCCCTTAATCACAAAGAGTCTCAAAGGGCTGCACAGATCAAAGACTGTTGCAAACCACAGACTATGATGACACCATCCCCTGATCTAAATCCTATATGAGGGTAAGGAAGAACTCAAAAACCTCAAGTCAAGTTAATTCATGTTTATATACGACGCCCTTAATCACAAAGAGTCTCAAAGGGCTGCACAGACCACAGATTATTGCGAACCACAGACTATTATGACACCATCCCCAGATCTAAAACCTACATGAGGGCAAGGAAAAACTCAAAAACCTCATCATGTTTATTTGCAATGCCCTTAATCTCAAGGAGCCTCAAAGAGCTGCACCGACCACATATTATTGCAAACCACAGACTATTATGACACCATTCCCTGATCTAAAACCGACATGAGGGCAATGAAAAACTCAAAAACCTCAAGTCATGTTTATTTGTGACGCCCTTATTCACAAAGACTCTCAAAGGGCTGCACAGACCACAGATGATCGCAAACCACAGACTATTATGACACCATTCCCTGATCTAAAACCTACATGAAGGCAAGGAAAAACTCAAAACCTCAAGTCAAGTCACGTTTATTTGTGACGCCCTTAATCACAAAGAGTCTCAAAGGGCTGCACAGATCAAAGACTATTGTAAACCACGGACTATTATGACAGCATCCCTTGATCTAAAACCTACACGAGGGCAACTAATACACAAATATTGTCAACATAAAACATAGGTTATCCATATGCTATGGAATAGAAGTGTGTTTTAAGCTTAGATTGAAACATTTCCAAAGCTGTCTGAAGGCTTCAGACCGGAACATAGGGGGGATTTACAACTGAAAGGTATGAGGGAGCAAGTCCATGCATGATTTGGTATAATACCAAGAGAACCTTAAAATCACGTCGGGGTCAGAAACGAGTTGAAAGCCAGAATCGAAAAGTAGAGGTCGTCGGGATCAAAAATGGGTCGTTAGTTGGGATGGGAGAGCAGATGTGGTCGAAATGAAAACGGGTCAAAGCCGGGGGACAGACAGGAGCAAAAACAGGCGGGAGTCAGGGTCGAAAAAGGCTTGCCTCGTTTAAACAGAGGTTCGCAGACGGACTGAGAAAGTGAGAGTGACAGGTTTAAATAGCAGGGAAGCCAATCTGTCAACGAGCCGCAGCTGGCGCCACACGGGCGGGGCCAATTGGGCGCCATGGCAACCGTGACAGCTTTTTGTCAGTCATCAAAATCATCAACTGGAATCTGAGTAGATGGCCGGTCATGAAACTGAAATAGAAATACAAGAATCTCAGTAAACCATTTTTTGTTGGGTTTTTGTGGTGGACCCAAACGCAGGAATCAGGAAAAGGCAAGGGGTTCATAAACAGATGGCACTTAATAACAAAATCATTATCAAGGTAATAAATGGGCAAAAACAACAGTAAAACTGTCAGAATCAGAAACAAAAAAGAGACAAAATGACACTGGAAAAGGCGATTGTGATCTTGACGGTGGGAAATAATATGAAAAATGACAGGAGAGTAGACGTAGATGGGATCAAAAATGGGTCGTAAGCCGGGACGGGGGAGCAGACCTGGTCGGGATCAAAACAGGTCGTAGCCGGAGACAAACGGAAGCAAAAACGGGACAGGCGGGGGTCAGGGACGAAAGAGGCTTGCCTTGTATAAACAGAGGTTCGCAGCCGGACTGACAACAGGGGATTGACAGGACTGGGTTTGGATAGGGACAGGAAACCAATAAGAGCCGGCAGAGGTTGGCGCCGAATGAGCAAGAACAGGTGAATCACACGGGATCAAAAATGGGTCGTTAGTCGGGATGGAAGAGCAGACGTGGTCGAAATGAAAACGGGTCGAAGCCGGGGGGCCGACAGGAGCAAAAACAGGTGGGAGTCAGGGTCGAAAAAAGGCTTGCCTTGTATAAACAGAGGTTCGCAGCCAGATTGACAACAGGAATCAAACAGGAATCAGGACAGGAGAGAGTCAGGGTCGAAAGGGCTTGCCTAGCGTGGGGCTGAGGTTCGCAGACGTACTGATGAGTAATAAAGATAATTGAGGAAGAGACAAGTTCAGAAAAGGGGTCGGAGCCGGGAATCAAACAGGAATCAGGACAGGAGAGAGTCAGGGTCGAAAGGGCTTGCCTAGCTTGAGCTGAGGTTTTCAGAGGGACTGATAAGTAATAAAGAGAATTGAGGAAAAGATAAGTTCAGAAAAGGGGTCGGAGCCGGGAATCAGACGGGAATCAGGACAGAAGAGTCAGGGTCGAAAAGGGCTTGCCTAGCGTGAGCTGAGGTTCGCTGACGGACTGATGAGTAATAAAGATAATTGAGGAAAAAACAAGTTCAGAAAAGGGATTGGAGCCGGGAATCAGACGGGAATCAGGACAGAAGAGAGTCAAGGTCGAAAAGCGCTTGCCTAGCTTGAGCTGAGGTTCGCAGATGAGTAATAAAGATAATTGAGGAAAAGATAAGTTCAGAAAAGGGGTCTGAGCCAAGAATCAAGCAGGAATTAGGACAGGAGAGAGTCAGGGTCGAAAGGGCTTGCCTAGTGTAAGCTGACGTTTGCAGACGGACTGATCAGTAATAAAGATAATTGAGGAAAAAACAAGTTCAGAAAAGGGGTCGGAACCAGGAATCAAACAGGAATCAGGACAGGAGAGAGTCAGGGTCGAAAAGGCTTGCCTAGCTTGAGCTGAGGTTTGCAGACGGACTGATCAGTAATAAAGATAATTGAGGAAAAAACAAGTTCAGAAAAGGGGTCGGAGCCGGGAATCAAACAGGAATCAGGACAGAAGAGAGTCAGGGTCGAAAGGGCTTGCCTAACGCGGGGCTAAGTTTCGCAGACGGACTGATGAGTAATAAAGAGAATTGAGGAAAAGACAAATTCAGAAAAGGGGTCGGAGCCGGGAATTAAACGGGAATCAGGACAGGATAGTCAGAATCGAAAGGGCTTGCCTAGCGCGGGGCTATGGTTCGCAGACGGACCGACACTCGTTGATAACCCATTTGTGTTCATAAATTTTGTAGTTTCTAAGGGAGGACAGTTGACTGAACGCTTGAACGCGGCGTAAGAAACAGCTTTCCCAGGCAAAGATGTGGGGAACAAAAAGCGGTAACGCCATGATGACAGCCGAGTCAGCCACATCAACTGTCAAACCAGAACCATCTTTAGATGAGTGATTGGAGTTTCCATGGCAATGGCTTGCACACACTTTATGATTCATTTGTGAGCACATACTCTAATTACGTCTCCGGGGTTCTTATTTGAAAATGTGGGAGGTAGAAGAGTGGATGGTTGTGTTTAGAACATGCAAATCGATATTGTTACAATTTCGGAGTCAAAATTCGGACAAATGGAAAGACATAAAGGAACGTGTTGGATGCATTCTTGATTGACAACATCAAGGGGTCGGGAACCTTTCTCTAGGGCACAGGTGTCAATCAGGCGGCCCGCGGGCCAGATCAGGCCCGCTAAGGGATTGAATCCGGCCCGCGAGACGACACTCAGAGAAGCGCAAGAGAAAAACAAGCTGCAGGTTGAAATATGTCCACGTGATGTTGCCAAAGCCAAGTGCCTCGAACAAAGACACTGTACTTGTATTTATTTCTCTCTCTTTTTCTTTCTCTTTCTTTATTTTCCACCCCTTTTCTCCCACTCTCTCTTTCACTCTCTGTGTCTCTTTTTTTCCTCTTCCCTTGTTGCTCTTTGTCTCTTTCTCTCTCTGTGTCTTTTAACCTCTTTTGTTCTAACTTCCTTTTTTCCTTTTCTCTCTTTTCTCTTCATACCCTTCGCACTTTCTTTTCTCTTTTCTCTCCCTCTGTCTTTCTATTTCTCTTTGGATTTCTTTACTCCTCTCCCTTTCTTTCCCCCTCTCTTACGACTATCTTTTGTTTCTTTCTCTCTCTCTCTCTTTTCCACCCCTTTTCTCCCACTCTGTCTCTTTTACTCTCTGTGTCTCTCTTTTTCTCTTCCCTTGTTGCTCTTTGTCTCTTTCTCTCTCTGTGTCTTTTTAACTTCTCTTGCTCTAACTTCATTTTTTTTCCTTTTCTCTCTTTTCTCTTTCTCTCTTCGCGCTTTCTTTTCTCTGTTCTCTCCTTCCGTCTTTCTATTTCTCTTTGGATTTCTTTCTTCCTCTCCCTTTTCTTTAGCCCTCTCTCACGACTTTTTCTCTTTTGTTTCTCACGCTCTCTGCCTCTCTCTCTTTTTCTTTTTTTGTCCCGCCCTCTCTCCTTTTCCCTCCCTCTCCCTTTTTTCTTTATCCCTCTTTTTCTTTCTCTTGAATCTACTACAGAATGTTTGTTCTATCATGTGCCCCTTCCCAATCACAATAAAACGAGAAGGGGTCCCTTCACAATTGACAGAAGAGATTGAGCATGGCGTTATCGCCCTCTACTGTTAAGGAGTGTATTCAACCCTCGTTTTTCGACTTTTTAGCATTGTTTTGCACTAAAAACGAGTCAGTTTGGGTCCCGAACCACCAATTGAGAAACGTTTCTCTAATAAATCAGTAGACGTTCAAGAGAAAAACAGAATCAAAAAACTGTCAGGATAAATAGGTAGAATAATTTACAGCGTAGTCCTTAACAGTTCATCATAACATCAGTGCAATGAAAAGTAGTGCAATAACACTGAGATATATTTCCCAGTTCTGCATGCTTGTTTAGGAAGGTGATTGCCCTGGGAAAGAAACTGTCTCTGAAGCTGCTCGTCCTTGTTCTAATGGACCTGTAGCGCCTTCCAATGTCACGGACATGTTTGGTAACTTGCTCCAGTATCCGGTATCAATCCCTCCTGTCTTGTCGTTCCCAATATCTTGGTCCAGTCTCCAATATCCAGTATCGATCATGTCTGTCTCGTCCTGTCCAGTATCTTGCTCCAGTCTCCAGTATCCGGTATAGATCCCGTCTATCCCGTACTGTTTGGTAACTTGCTCCAGTATCTGGTATCAATTCCTCCTGTCTCGTCCTGTCCGGTATCTTGCTCCAGTCTCCAATATCCAGTATGGATCCTGACTGTCTCGTGGTGTCTGGTATCTTGCTCCAGTCTCCACTATCCGGTATAGATCCCGTCAGTCCCGTCCTGTTTGGTAACTTGCTCCAGTATCCAGTATCCCGGATCGATCCCGTCTGTCTCATCCTGTCCGGTATCTTGCTCCAGTCTCCAGTATACAGTATCAATCTCGGCTGTCTCATTCTGCCCGGTATCTTGCTCCAGTCTCCAATATCCGGTATGGATCCCGACTGTCTCGTGGTGTCCGGTATCTTGCTCGAGTCTCCAGTATCCAGTATTGTTCCCGTCTGTCCTGTCCTGTCCAGTATCTTGCTCCAGTTTCCAGTATCCAGTATCATTCCTGTCTGTCCTGTCCGGTATCTTGCTCCAGTATCCGGTATCTATCCCGTCTGGCCCATCCTGTCCGGTACCTTGCTCGTGTATCCAGTATTCGGGATCAATCCTGTCTGTCTTGTCCTGTCGGGTATCTTGCTTGTGTAACCAGTATCCGGTCTCGATCCCGTCTGTCCTGTCCTGCCCAGTATCTTCCTGCTATATCCAGTATCAATCGTGTCTGTCCTGTCCGTTTTTGATCTCGTCTGCCTCTGTTCTCTCGCGCCTGACTTCTCTGTCTCACAAGATGAGGTGTTGCGACAAAATTGCTTGCCTGCATAAAAAAGTGAATCTGCTCTTCATGGAAGAGTGGAACAATGAAAGCTCTTTCTGAAATAATCCAATAAAAAGGCCCGTCTGCTGTTTGCTAAAAACCACTTGGAAGACACACATAAATCGTGGAACAAAATGCTCTGGTCAGATGAGACCAAAATTTCATATTTCTGCCAGAATACAAAGCATTACTATTGGCGTAAGGATAGCACTGCAAACCACCATCCACACTGTCAAACATGGTGGTGGCAGCATCGTGCTGTTCAGTCTTATTGTTAACCTCCATATAATGACATAGATAGATAGATAGATAGATAGATAGATAGATAGATAGATAGATAGATAGATAGATAGATAGATAGATAGATAGATAGATAGATAGATAGATAGATAGATAGATAGATAGATAGATAGATAGATGTCTAGATAGATAGATAGATAGATAGATAGATAGATAGATAGATAGATAGATAGATAGATAGATAGATAGATAGATAGATAGATAGATAGATAGATAGATAGATAGATAGATAGATAGATAGATAGATAGATAGATAGATAGATAGATAGATAGATAGATGTCTAGATGTCTAGATAGATAGATGTCTAGATGTCTAGATGTCTAGATAGATAGATAGATAGATAGATAGATAGATAGATAGATAGATAGATAGATAGATGTCTAGATAGATAGATGTCTAGATAGATAGATAGATAGATAGATAGATAGATAGATGTCTAGATAGATAGATAGATAGATAGATAGATAGATAGATAGATAGATAGATAGATAGATAGATAGATAGATAGATAGATAGATAGATATAGATGTCTAGATAGATAGATAGATAGATGTCTAGATAGATAGATAGATAGATGTCTAGATAGATAGATAGATAGATAGATAGATAGATAGATAGATAGATAGATAGATAGATAGATAGATAGATAGATGTCCAGATAGATGGATAGATGTCTAGATAGATAGATGTCTAGATAGATATCTAGATAGATAGATAGATAGATAGATAGATGTCTAGATAGATGTCTAGATAGATAGATGTCTAGATAGATATCTAGATAGATAGATAGATGTCTAGATAGATGTCTAGATAGATAGATGTCTAGATAGATGTCTAGATGTCTAGATAGATAGATGTCTAGATGTCTAGATAGATAGATAGATAGATAGATAGATAGATGTCTAGATAGATAGATAGATAGATAGATAGATAGATAGATAGATAGATAGATAGATAGATAGATAGATAGATAGATAGATAGATAGATAGATAGATAGATAGATAGATAGATAGATAGATAGATAGATAGATAGATAGATAGATAGATAGATAGATAGATAGATGGATAGATGTCTAGATAGATAGATAGATAGATAGATAGATAGTTGGATGTCTAGATAGATGTCTAGATAGATAGATAGATAGATAGATAGATAGATAGATAGATAGATAGATAGATAGATAGATAGATAGATAGATAGATAGATAGATAGATAGATAGATAGATAGATAGATAGATAGATAGATAGATAGATAGATAGATAGATAGATAGATAGATAGATAGATAGATAGATAGATAGATAGATAGATAGATAGATGGATAGATGGATAGATGGATAGATGTCCAGATAGATGGATAGATGTCTAGATAGATAGATGTCTAGATAGATATCTAGATAGATAGATAGATAGATAGATAGATAGATAGATGTCTAGATAGATAGATGTCTAGATAGATAGATGTCTAGATAGATAGATAGATAGATAGATAGATAGATAGATAGATGTCTAGATAGATGTCTAGATGTATAGATAGATAGATAGATAGATAGATACTTTATTCATCCCCGAAGGGAAATTCACATTATTGATAATAGGCACGCCATGATAAAGTGTTGTGGAGCTAAACAAGTTTGTTACCTGCTCTCTCCGAAGAATTAGAAGGCATTACCACGACCTCTGAAAAAAATGGTTGGGAATTTAAGTGTTGTACAGGGTTAACTCTGGTTACTAGTCATTTAACGGAGTATTAGAATTCCGATCCCAATCCAACTCTTCCTCGCCTGTGAACCTACGCAGTGTCGTCTGCGTTGTTATTGTCGTCTCCTAAAGTTAACTGAGTGACGGCCGTGTACTACCCCAAAAAGAACATAAAGAGCACACACGCGCGCACGCAGTTCTTTTTATAGGACTTGAATGAACAAATATAGCTCGGGTCCAGTTGGTCATGCAGTGTTGTAATGTCAACCATGAGGTTACATTACTGACTCCTGACAACAACTTTCCAGCCATCGCACACACTTTCCGCAAAGTCTGCATTCTGGCAGCGGTGTCATTTCACTTCGTCCAGGGGGTGTCCAAACTTTTGCAAAAGCGGGCCAAATTTGGTAAGCTGAAAATGTGTGAGGGGACGACTATTCAGTCTGGCATCCTTTCGATAGTCTTTCATAAAGTCGGAAAGAGGAAAATTATATCTTAAGGGGCTGTCATAAATTCATAATCCCAAAGGTGAGAACCACCAGGAAAAGTATGTGTGTGTCTGTGTGCGGAGTCAAACTTTGGAACAATTGACAAAACGAGATCAAACAATGTCCAACTATTCACGTGTTCAAATTTAAATACAAAAAACTGTTTTTATGTTAATGTTCGAAATACAGTTTTCATTCATTCATTCATAAATTCACCCTCCGGGAAAGGTTTGCGGTGCTTGGGGATGAGCTTCGTGACCTGGTAGCTCGCCTTGGCAGCATTTTCATTTGACTCGCACCGCTGTGGCGTTAAAACAGCTTCCAGTTGCTTCACCTTTTCACAGCGTTTGTTTCCAGTTAGCTTTCTGTAGTTAGCATGTTATTATATTCTTTTGATATGATATTCTTGGAAAACAGTCTCTTGGCAAATGGATTTTGGTGAAAAAAGACCATCCAATTTCCACTTGTTCTGGAAACGGTGGGCCTCACAGTCAACTTTTGTTTTTGGTACGAATTCATTTTATCTTTCATACTACTGGCCAGTCACATATTATTACTTTTATGACCAGGGGCCAGTGAAATTGTGATCATAACTGGCCCCCAAGCTAGACTATGGACATGGCTACTGTACATGAATCAGTGATAATGCCTTGCAGAAGTATTAGCCCCCAAAAAACATTTTGAAATTGACATACTTCAGGCCTCAAACTTATATTTTATTTATTTTTCCTTTCTCCTCTCTCGATCTTCTTCCTTTTCTTCCTCTGCCCGCGTTTTTTTCCGCGAGCTGGTGTGCCGGCTCCTCCCATTGGCGTGCCAGGAAAACCCCCACGTGGGGTCCACCCCCTCGCCTCGATGTCTGAAAAACTCATAACAGCAGAGGGCTTATCAAAACAAATGGCTGACGTCCTTTGTCAGAGTCCTCAAAATTCCCCAACCAAAACACTTTATCTTCATTGCACTCGATAAATGTAACTTGTATTCAATCGTATAAAATCCTTTATAGTAAAATGTGTAAAATCCTTCAGGGGGGAGGGGGGTTGGGGCGTTGTACTTCCTTGCCAAATGGCAAAAAAATGTCGGCCGAAAATATTCAATTTTATTTCTTCTCTGTTATTGCATTGCACTCGATAAATATAACTTGTATTTAATCGTATACAATCCTTTATAGTAAAATGTGTAAAAACCTTCAGAGGGGGAGGGGGGTTGGGGTGTTGTACTTCCTTGCCAAATAGTAAAAAATTGTCGTCCGAAAGTATTCAATTTCATTTCTTCTCTGTTATCGCATTGCATTTGATACATGTAACTTGTATTTAATCGTATAAAATCCTTTATAGTCAAAAGTGTAAAATCCTTCAGAAGGGGAGGGGGGTTGGGGCGTTGTACTTCCTTGCCAAATAGTAAAAAATTGTCGTCCGAAAGTATTCAATTTCATGTCTTCTCTGCTATTGCATTGCATTTGATACATGTAACTTGTATTTAATCGTATAAAATCCTTTATAGTCAAAAGTGTAAAATCCTTCAGAAGGGGAGGGGGGTTTGGGCGTTGTACTTCCTTGCCAAATAGTAAAAAATTGTCGTCCGAAAGTATTCAATTTCATTTCTTCTCTGTCATCGGATTGCACTCGATAAAGGTAACTTGTATTTAATCGTATAAAATCCTTTATAGTAAAATGTGTAAAATCCTTCAATTTCATTTCTTCTCTGTTATCGGTTAATATGCTGATAGAGGGAAGGCCTGACCAGATGCCACGGTGCCATTCACGACACAATATGCAAAACCGGGAGCGCCGTCGCCTCTTGCTTTTGAGGGAAGCTTTCCTGCCATGACAATTAAAATGGTCGGATAAGGAAGCAGAAACCGGGATTGCCATTTTTCTGCCGCGCGCAAGTGAGCCGATGGCCGACATATCGCGCATACACAATGAGGCGGCAGCTGCTGCCAACGATAGCTAGGTCAACTTCGGCAGCGGGACGCTTTTCTGTCCAGGCGTACAAAAGGAGAATATTTGCATCGCTAGAAACGCCGACGACACAACATCCATGAAGCAAACTAAGCTGTAGGAAAGTAGCCGTCCAGACAAATGCTTGCACGAAAATAAACCGGGCATTTTTACAGCATCAAAGCGTTCCTAGCAAAGCTTGTCGATGCCGTTGGACAAATACTGGGTGTATGGCATTATCCTGGAATGGTCGGCATTAGCTCAGGGACCAAAGAGGTCACAGGTGTCCAAGTGTCCTTGGGCAAGACACTGAAGCCCCTGATAAGGAGGTAGGCACACTCGGTGTGTGAGTGTACCTGTTGTTAGGAAATAAATATTAAAAATGCAACGTTTACCAAATTGTTCGAATGAGTTATCTGACTCCATTAACCAAACACAACTTACGCCCAACAATGCATGCTTGTTTCTTTCTGGGAAAATATGGACAAGAGACGTCTGACTGCTGCTCCCGCGGTATTTTGAAGTCAAGGTCGAAGTAGAACGAAGTTGAGTAAAGTTAGTAGAGTTTTTCGAGAACCGGCTTCTTCGGCTCGGCTCACTAAAAAGAACTGGCTCTTTCGAGTCCCAAACGGCTCTTTTTGCTTCTTTCATCCCAACATGACCAAATATTATGTAAAATGATGCACATAATGACTTAAAAGAAGGGGGGGAATAGAACGAAAAATAAAAAAAATACCAAAATGAAAAAGAAGTGAAAAACTGAGAAAAAAAAGAGACAAAAAAAGAGACAAAAGGAAGAGAAAAAAGAAGGGAAAAGCCAGACCAAAAAAAGAGAGAAACAATGGAAAAAAAGTAAATAGAGAACAAAAAGAAAAAAGTAACAGCTAGGATAAAATAAACACAATGAGATTTTTTTTTAAAGAAATATTTTTTTTTAGAAAAAAACAGGGAAAAAGTTTGTGTTGCATTCAAATCATTTCCAATGATATCAAGTCAATCTTGTTGCCAACATTGTACTTGTCAGACAGGACGAAAGGAAGACTGAGATCACTTGCGCTCGTTTCTTGGTTTTATTGAAAGGAAGGAAATGACAAGGTGGGATTCTTCGATCCGTTGGTTGACGGAACTTGACAGGCGGGTGAAGGCTTGGCGGGAATGGTCGCGGACAGGCGTAATCGTAGTGTTCGGAAAAGAGTTCAGGAGTCAGACGGGCGGGGCAGATTTACAGAAACGGGTCGGCAACGGAGATCAATCAGAAGAAAACAGGGAGCAGGCAAAGAGTCAGAGGTACGGGCTTACTGAGCTGAAGGCAACGGGTAGCATGAGTACAATCAGACAAAGTGTTACCGGAAGCTGGGGATTTAAATGTACAGGGTGCACCAATCAGCTGTCCTGGCTGTTGGCGCCAAATCCTGAACAGGTGTTCCCGATCCGGGTGATTGTGCCAGTACTTCCACTAAAAAATGTGATTAAACATTGTGTATCGTGCAACCGACTCAATAAGCCCCCAAAAACGTTAGTATTAAGCGACAAAAGATACCAGGAAAAAAAAAAAATGGAAATCTTGTGAAAGAATTGCAAAAACAAATGACGTTTGTGAGCCTGCAACCTTTGCAATCGTACATGAGTCAATTCATTCAAAAGTGAAAAAATCATTTTGCATTGCCGGAAACTCAGCAAAGTGTCAAGTTTTGGACATGTTTGATAATGATTTAGTTGCCACACTTGGGATTACGGTTGCTCACTGTTGTTTCAAGCGTTGCTCACCGACTTTGTGAGGAAACCCGTAAGGAAAATGACAGAGAACATTGCTCAGGAGGCTGTTTGGAATGACCTGGAAGAGCTTGCGTGGATAGATAACACCGCTGGGATGACTTTCCGAAGATACTTTACTCGGTCTTCAACTCTTTCCATCGGTTTTGGCGAGCCGAAGAGCAGGAAGAGGTTGAACGCTCAGACCCCTGGAAAATTCCAGGGAACATTGATCCCAGGTCATGGAGGTAGTCACAATCCCAAAAACTCTGCCGCCTTCCACATTTCCTTCTTTCTTGACCGGCATTGAGGCACACAACGACAGAAGTCGCCAGTTGCTGTCATGCTATCTAGCACTCTAAAAATAGAGACACTATGAGTTGCTCCGGTCCCATGCTATTATCTTCGCGGCACCTCTCCGACATGGAGGTTTCGGAGGCGAGATCATAAAGAACGTGTGCGTGTTTCTATCTGTCAAGCAGCAATTAGTGTGACACGTCAGCGTAGTTTATAGCAAGCTCATTTTCACATCAGAGGCGATCTTACGCCGCCGTGATTGATGGAGGCGCGTTCGCAACCATGTTTTCAAAGACCGAGACGGGAAATAGCGCGCGTGGATGAGACCGACGCGGGGCTTTAAACGACTTCTAATTGAGGCGTCGCGTCTTTTGATCATTCTTCGCAGGCCCGCCTCATTATTCCCCTTCTTCGGATTCCATCAGAAGAATAAACACAAAACAGGATCCCGGAATAGCAAATGACCCTGACATAGACTGTGACAACATCTGGCTTGGAGGAGACAGCGAATCAATGGCGAGCTGGTGGATTTGCTTCTGATTTTGCCAAAAAAAACCCGAATGAAAATGCTTTTAAAAAAAAAAAACTCCTTAAATAGCATCTTTGGTACATTTCTTGCCAGCTTTTCAAATTGTAGACAGCGCCCTGGAACTTGTAAAGAGAAGATAATGATATAACATTTGAGTTATGAGCTTATGCCAGGCCAGCCGATCAAAAAAACATGCAGTGAGCAGTCAGGATAACTGGAAACCGACAATGAAAATCAGCAACGGCTGTGAACACAAAGCCGGTTCACAATAAACTAGGGGGGGTACTGCAAAACTGGCGCTAACGCCAGGCTAGCAGATCAAGAAAACACGCGGTAAGTAGCCAGGCTAACCAGGAACCAACAACCAAAACCTGCATCGGCTTTATACATGAGGTGAGAAGCCAGAGACCAACAACGAGAACCCACACTGGCTTTAAATTAAAGTCAGAAGGCCATAAACCAGGGGACAATGCAAAACTAGCGTTAACGCCAGGCTAGCCAGTCAAAAAATCATGAGGTGGGCTACCAGGCTAACCAGAAACCAACAATCGAAACCTGCACTGGACTTAAACACGAAGCCAGTTTGCAATAAACCAGGTGACACTGCGAAACTTGAGGTGAGCAGCCAGGCTAACCAGAAACCAACCACGAAAAACAGTAACCGCTTTAAACACGATGTCAGTTGACAATAAACTAGGGGATACTGCAAAACTGACGCTAACGTCAGGCTAGCAGTTTAAGAAAACACGAGGTAAGCGGCCAGGCTAACCAGGAACCAACAACAAAAAACAGTAACCGCTTCAAACACAAAGCTGGTTGACACTAAACTAGGGGATACTGCAAAACTGGCGCTAACGTCAGGCTAGCATATCAAGAAAACACGCGGTAAGCGGCCAGGCGAACCAGAAACCAACAACGAAAAACAGTAACCGCTTTAAACACGATGTCAGTTGACAATAAACTAGGGGATACTGCAAAACTGGCGCTAACGTCAGGCTAGCATATCAAGAAAACACGAGGTGAACAGCCAGGCTAACCAGGAACCAACAACGAAAAACAGTAACCGCTTTAAAAACGAAACCGGTTGACAATAAACTAGGGGATACTGCAAAACTGGCGCTAACGCCATGCTAGCAGATCAAGAAAACTCGAGGTAAGCAGCAAGGCTAACCAGGAACCAACAACCAAAACCAGAACCGGCTTTAAACATTAGGTGAGCAGTCAGGCTAACCAGACACCAACAACAAAAAACGGTGACCGCTTTAACCACGAAGCTGGTTGACACTAAACTAGGGGATAGAGCAAAACCAGCGCTAACACCATGCTAGCAGATCAAGAAAACACGAGGTAAGCAGACAGGCTAACCAGAAACCAACAACAAAAAACAGTAACCGCTTTAAAACGAAACCGGTTGACAATAAACTAGGGTAGGGGATACTGCAAAACTGGCGCTAACGTCAGGCTAGCATATCAAGAAAACACGCGGTAAGCGGCCAGGCTAACCAGAAACCAACAACGAAAAACAGTAACCGCTTTAAACACGATGTCAGTTGACAATAAACTAGAGGATACTGCAAAACTGGCGCTAACGTCAGGCTAGCATATCAAGAAAACACGCGGTAAGCGGCCAGGCTAACCAGAAACCAACAACGAAAAACAGTAACCGCTTCAAACACAAAGCTGGTTGACACTAAACTAGAGGATACTGCAAAACTGGAGCTAACGTCAGGCTAGCATATCAAGAAAACACGCGGTAAGCGGCCAGGCTAACCAGAAACCAACAACGAAAAACAGTAACCGCTTTAAACACGATGTCAGTTGACAATAAACTAGGGGATACTGCAAAACTGGCGCTAACGTCAGGCTAGCAGATCAAGAAAACACGAGGTAAGCAGCCAGGCTAACCAGGAACCAACAACAAAAAACAGTAACCGCTTCAAACACAAAGCTGGTTGACACTAAACTAGAGGATACTGCAAAACTGGCGCTAACGTCAGGCTAGCATATCAAGAAAACACGCGGTAAGCGGCCAGGCTAACCAGAAACCAACAACGAAAAACAGTAACCGCTTTAAACACGATGTCAGTTGACAATAAACTAGGGGATACTGCAAAACTGGCGCTAACGTCAGGCTAGCATATCAAGAAAACACGAGGTGAACAGCCAGGCTAACCAGGAACCAACAACGAAAAACAGTAACCGCTTTAAAAACGAAACCGGTTGACAATAAACTAGGGGATACAGCAAAACTGGCGCTAACGCCATGCTAGCAGATCAAGAAAACTCGAGGTAAGCAGCAAGGCTAACCAGGAACCAACAACCAAAACCAGAACTGGCTTTAAACATTAGGTGAGCAGTCAGGCTAACCAGACACCAACAACAAAAAACGGTGACCGCTTTAACCACGAAGCTGGTTGACACTAAACTAGGGGATAGAGCAAAACCAGCGCTAACACCATGCTAGCAGATCAAGAAAACACGAGGTAAGCAGACAGGCTAACCAGGAACCAACAACAAAAAACAGTAAGTGCTTCAAACACAAAGCTGGTTGACACTAAACTAGGGGATACTGCAAAACTGGCGCTAACACCATGCTAACAGATCAAGAAAACACGAGGTAAGCAGACAGGCTAACCAGAAACCAACAACAAAAAACAGTAACCGCTTTAAAAACGAAACCGGTTGACACTAAACTAGGGGATACTGCAAAACCAGCGCTAACACCATGCTAGCAGATCAAGAAAACACGAGGTAAGCAGACAGGCTAACCAGAAACCAACAACAAAAAACAGTAACCGCTTTAAAACGAAACCGGTTGACAATAAACTAGGGTAGGGGATACTGCAAAACTGGAGCTAACGCCAGGCTAGCAGATCAAGACAACACGTAGCCAGGCTAACCAGGAACCAACAACGACAACCTACACTGCCTTTAAACACAAAGCCGGTAGGCCATAAACTAGGGGACCATGCAAAACCAGCGTTAACGCCAGGCTAGCCAGTCAAAAAATCATGAGGTGGGCTGCCAGGCTAACCAGGAACCAGCAACCAAAACCGGCACCGGTTTTAAACATTAGGTGACCAGCCAGGCTAACCAGAAACCAAAAATCAAAACCTGCACCGGATT
Organism: Urocampus carinirostris; assembly: GCF_059441175.1. NCBI lineage: Eukaryota > Metazoa > Chordata > Actinopteri > Syngnathiformes > Syngnathidae > Urocampus > Urocampus carinirostris. The sequence continues at coordinate 7,647,117 of NC_142351.1, read as the reverse complement.
TAAACACAAAGCCAGTTTGCAATAAACCAGGTGACACTGAAAAACTTGAGGTGAGCAGCCAGGCTAACCAGAAACCAACAACAAAAAACGGTAACCGCTTTAACCACGAATCCGGTTGACACTAAACTAGGGGATAGAGCAAAACCAGCGCTAACACCATGCTAGCAGATCAAGAAAACACGAGGTAAGCAGCCAGGCTAACCAGGAACCAACAACCAAAACCAGAACCGGCTTTAAACATTAGGTGAGCAGTCAGGCTAACCAGACACCAACAACAAAAAACGGTGACCGCTTTAACCACGAAGCCGGTTGACAATAAACTGGGGGATAGAGCAAAACCAGCGCTAACACCATGCTAGCAGATAAAAAAACACGAGGTAAGTAGCCAGGCTAACCAGGAACCAACAACCAAAACCAGCATCGGCTACGAAAATAAACACTGAGCTGGCCGGTGATGAACCAAAGGACACAGCAAAACCAGCGCTAACAGGCTAGCCAAACAAAAAAAGCGTACAGTGAGCAGCCAAGATAACCGGAAACCAACCACAAAACCGGCAATGACAATAAAGGTATATTCTATTCTATTCTATTCTAAAGCTTCAGTAAAAGAGCAAATTGTCCATAAAGCGTGGGACGGACTGAACGGGGGGCAGGTGAGACGGGGTTTTAACGGACCCTCACGCTGACGAGTCAATTACGGGCCGACGAGGCGGAACGTCACGGCCGCCCGGACGCTAAACCCCCGGCTTAACCTTCACGCGCCGCATCGGTACGCCGCTGATACCAAGCAGGAATAGAGAAGATGTGCAGGGGAGGACGGCCTCCTCATCAGCACATGTTGAAATTTAAGAGGGTCGACGGTTCGTACCGGGTTTTTTCAGCACACCGGTCGCTTTTTGGCGATTCTTTACAAACAGAGTTAGATAACCGATCGTTTTCTATCATTTGTTTCCGATATTATTGTCATTTTACAACGAGGACGAGGACAAGGTTTGGCGCAGGACAAGGTTTCTGATAAGCTTTCTGGTTGTGAGTCCGGGGTCCTCCAACCCCTATCCAGCCGAGAGCTGCTTTTTGCTACTTATTAGCGCAACGGGCATCCAGTGCACTATGCATTTCTAAAATACTTATCTTCTACTATTTCCTATGTTGTTACTACCAGGTTAATGATTGGAGGTAGAAAAAAGAGAAAGAGAGAATGAAGAATGAGAGATAAAGAAAAAAAGGGGGAGAGAGAGAGAGGGAGAGAAAGAAAAATAGATAGAAAGAAAGAGAGAAAGTGAGAAAGAGAGAAATAGAGAAAGAGAGAAAGCAAGAAAGCAAGAAAGAAAAGAAAGAAAGAAGCAAAGAGAGAGAGAGGGAGAAAGAGAAAAAAGGAAACAGGAAAGAAATAAAGAAGGAAACCGAGAGAGAGAGAAAGGGAGAGGGGGGGAGAAATAGATAAAGATAGAAAGAATAAAAGGAAGAAAGAGGCAAAGTAAGAAATAAAGACGAAAAGTGAGAAAGAGAGAAAGAGAGAGAATGGAAGAGATAGAAAGACAAAGAAAAGGAAATGAAAAACAACAGTAAGAGAAACTGAGAACACGAGAGAAAGAAAGAGTGAGAGAGAGAGAATGTAAAGGAAAAAGTAAACAAAGGGGAGAAATAAAAAACAAGAGACAAAGAGAGACAGAAAAAATAAAAATAAAGTGAAAGGAAAAAAAAAAAGGAAAGAAAGACAAAATGAGAGACATAAAAGCAGGGTGACGTTGACTCAGTTAACCAAATAAAAAATCATTTTACAAGAAAATCACAATGACCCAGCTCTCTGTCTGTCCTTGTCTGTCTCTTTCTCTCTCTGTCTGTTTCTTTCTCTCTGTGTCAGTCTCTATCCGTCTCTGTCTGTCTCTGTCTTTCTGTGTCTGTCTGTGTCTCTGTCTGTCTCTCTCTTGCTCCCCGTCTGTCCCTCATTCTCTATCTCTCTCTCTCTCTGTCTCAGTCTTTCTGTGTCTGTCTGTGTCTCTGTCTGTCTCTCGCTCGCTCCCCTCTCTGTCTCTTATTCTCTCTCTCCGTCTTGGTCTCTCTGTTTTTCTTTCTATCTGTGTCTCACTGTGTCTCTCTGTGTCCATCTCTGTTGGTCGCTGTCTTTCTGTGTCTGTCCGTCTCCCTCTCGCTCCCCTCTGTCTCTCATTCTCTCTATCTCTCTCTCTCTCTCTCTCTCCTTCTCTCTGTGTTTCTTTCTATCTGTGTCTGTCTCTGTCTGTCTCTGTCTTTCTGTGTCTGTCTGTGTCTGTCTGTGTCTCTGTCTGTCTCTCTCTCGCTCCCCTCTCTGTCTCTCATTTTCTTTCTCTCTCTCTCTCTCTCTTGGTCTCTCTCTTGGTCTCTCTGTGTTTCTTTCTATCTGTGTCTGTCTCTGTCCATCTCTGTCTTTCTGTCTCTGTCCGTCTCTGTCTTTCTGTGTCTGTCTGTGTCTCTCTCTTCCTCTCCGTCTCTCTGTGTTTCTTTCTATCAGTGTCTGTCTCTGTCCGTCTCTGTCTTTCTGTGTCTGTCTGTGTCTCTGTCTGTCTCTCTCTCTCTCTCTCTCTCTCTCTCTCTCTCTCTTTCTCTCTCTCTTTTTTCTTAATCTATCAGTGTCTTGTCTCTGTCCGTCTCTGTCTTTCTGTGTCTGTCTGTGTCTCTGTCTGTCTCGCTCTCTCTCTGTCTCTCATTCTCTCTTTCCGTCTCTGTCTCTCTTTTTCTCTCTTGCCCCTCAACATTCCATCACGTCCAAACGGTGTGCAAGTGCGGGCCCCTCCACAGGAAATCACCTTCTCTGCAGAACCAAGTGGGACCATTACAGGCTCGGGAGGAGGTCAGGCGAGCAAGTCATGCTTTCTAGGGAAATCCACGATGCGGGCGAGCGAGAGGAAATCGAGGGCCCTTCCTCGTGCGCGCTGAAATGACGACTCGTCATTTTTATCTGTGTGGAGAGACCGCGCAACTCCCAAGGTGACTGCACAAAATATGTGAATTTCAATAAAAGCCGGAGGTCAGTAGGGTTGTTGTGGCAAAATCAGACGGCGAAGAAAACGGGCGGAGGGAGGCAAAGTCCACCACCCATAAGATACTTTTACTAGAAAATCACGATCACCCAGCACCGGTGAAATCTATACAGGGATTTCATATAATACAAATTAAATTAGCACGCCGGCGCAGTGGTTAGCGCGTGTGCAGCACAGTTCTAAGGTCTTAGGAACCTCCTGTGTGGGTTCAAACCCAGCTACCGGACTTCCTGTGCAGAGTTTGTATGTTCTCCCCGTGCTTGCGTGGGTTTCCTCCCACATTCCAAAGACATGCATTTCAGGTGAATTGTCCCTAGGTGTGAATGAGCCAGTGAGTTGTCTGTCCCCGTGTGCCCTGCGATTGGCTGGCAACCAGTTCAGGGTGTCCCCTGTCCACTGCCCGATGATTGCTGGGATGGGCTCCAGCACCCCCGCGACCCTACAGAGGATAAGCGGTGTAGCTAATGAGATGAGATCCCTGCAAGGTTGTGGGGGGTGCTGTTGCTGTCCTATTGCGAAGGACATTTTGCACTAATGAATTTGGCAGCAGTGTGTGTGTTTTGAGAGATAGGACGCCGAGGATCTAATGGGAGCCGGGCGCATGCTCAGGAGCAGTGTTCCCTCGAAAACTGCCTGCACATTCTCAGCCCACAAGAAAATTGAGCCAGCTCACAAAAATCAGTGCTCGAAATTGCTAATTAAAAAGCAAATTAAGTCAAAGTTACAGTGCATGAAGGTAAAAATACACAGGTTCCCCTGATGTTGTGTCCTAAATGCGGTATTTTGAAGTCGAGTCGAAGTAGAAGGAAGTTGAGTAAAGTTAGTAGAGAACCGGCTTCTTCGGCGCGGCTCACTAAAAGGAACCGGCTCTTTCGGGTCCTAAACGGCTCTTCAGGTTGTTTTTGCTTCTTTCATCCCAACGTGACCAAACATGATGTCAAATGATGCACTCAATGACTTAAAGGAAGGGGAAATAGAACAAAAAAGAAAAAAATACCAAAATGTAAAAAGTAGTGTAAAGCTGAGAAAAAAAAAAAAAAGGATAAGAAAAAAGAAGGAAAAGCCAGAAAAGAAGAAAAGAAACGAAGGAAAAAAGTAAATAGAGAACAAAAAGAAAAAAGTAACAGCTAGGAAAAAAATAAACACTGATATTGTTTTAAAGGGATTAAAAAAATGAAAAAAAAAACAGTAAAAAAAAAAAGACTTGTGTTGCATTCAAATAATTTCCAATGATAGCAAGTCAATCTTGTTACCAAAATTGTACTTCCACTAAAAAAATTTGATTGAGTACACTTTTGTATCTTGCAACCGACTCAATAAGCCCCCAAAAATGTTAGTATGATGCGACAAAAGATACCAGGAACAAAAAGAAATGGAAATCTTGTGAAAGAATTGTAAAAACAAATGACAGTTGTGAGCCTGCAACCTTTGCAATCATACATGAGTCAATTCATTCAAAAGTGATTTTTTTTTTTGCATTACCAGAAACTCAGCAATATATAACTTGATGTCAAGTTTTGGACATGTTTAATAATGACTCAGTCGCCACACTTGGGATTGCCGTTGCTCACTGTTGTTTCAAGCGTTGCTCACCGACTTTGTGTGAACGCTCAGACCCGTAAGGAAAATGACAGGGAACATTGCTCAGGAGGCTGTTTGGAATTACCTGGAAGAGCTTGCGTGGATAGATAACACCGCTGGCATGACTTTCCGAAGCTACTTTACTTGGTCTTCAACTCTTTCCATCGGTTTTGGTGAGCTGAAGAGCAGGAGGAGGTTGAACTTGTTTGGTTCTCACGGGTGTGAATCCGTCTAGGTTCTGTCACTCGCCAAGGAACACACTGCAATGAAAACTGTTGATGAACTTTAGAGCAGCAATGGTTAGGGAAGTAGTCAAGATGGCGGCGCGCACGAGTGCAGCGGCTTCAGGGGCTCCAGTTGGTCTTTTGGTTTTCAGTGTTCTTCGATCCCTCATATTTTCCCTTCGACTCCTTTCACGACTACAATAACATCTACAAGATCCCGAGGGATATACAGAGACCACCGGATCTCCCTGGGTGATCTTCCAGATCCATCTTCCACAAAATGAGTTAATTTGAGCTGCAGATCGCCACCAACAGCTTCGTCCGAAATTGCAGTATTTTTGTCATCACAGAGTGGATCATTTTACATAATATTTGGTCACGTTGGGATTAAATTAGCAAAAACGGCAGCACAGTGGTTAGCGCTTGTGCGGCACAGTTCATGTCATGGGAACCTGTCGTGGGTTCAAATCCAGCTCCAGAATTCCTGTGCGGAGTTTGTATGTTCTCCCCGTGCTTAAGTGGGTTTCCTCCGGGCACTCCGGTTTCCTCCCTCGTTCCAAAAACATGCATTTCAGGTGAATTGGCAGGTCCAAATTGTCCCTAGGTGTGAATGAGCGAAAGAGTTGTCTGTCCCTGTGTGCCCTGCGATTGGCTGGCAACCAGTTCAGGGTGTCCCCTGCCCACTGCCCGGAGATGGCTGGGATGGGCTCCAGCCCCCCGCGACCCTAATGAGGATAAGCGGTACGGCTGATGAGATGAGATGAGAACCTGAAGAGCCGTTTAGGACCCGAAAGAGCCGGTTCCTTTTAGTGAGCCGAGCCAAAGAAGCCGGTTCTCGAAAAACTCTACTGACTTTACTCAACTTCGACCTTGACTTCAAAATACGGCATTTAGAACACAGCGTCAGGGGAACCCGTGTATTTTTACCTTCATGCACTGTACCTTTGACTTAATTCACTTCTTAATTAGCATGGGAACCTGTCATGGGTTCAAATCCAGCTCCAGACTTCCTGTGCGGAGTTTGTATGTTCTCCACGTGCTTGCGTGGGTTTCCTCCGGGCACTCCGGTTTCCTCCCACATTCCAAAAACATGCATTTCAGGTGAATTGGCCCGTCCAAATTGTCCCTAGGTGTGATTGAGCGAGTGAGTTGTCTGTCCCCGTGTGCCCTGCCTGCTATTGGCCGGCAACCAGTTCAGGGTGTCCCCTGCCCACTGCCCGATGATTGCTGGGATGGGCTCCAGCACCCCCGCGACCCTACTGAGGATAAGCGGTGTAGCTAATGAGATGAGATGAGATTAGCAATTAAGAAGCTTGAAGGGAACATTGATCCTAGGACGATAGTATCAATCCGATCCAATTACTCGCCCGGTATCACTAGTATCCGCAAAGCCCGACTGTAAAACATCATCAGTCATCGCTTCTGCCCGATTTCCTGGAACGTCCCGGCTGATAAAATCTCGGTGAGATGACTGATGGAAGTAGCCGGTCTTGTGATAAGGACCAAATCAGCGGCAGCAATTAGATACCCCTCGGAGGTGAAGATTATGGCCCAATTTGCTCTTCCAAATAAAGATGGCGCTGATTGGCCAAATTAGTCCTGAAAGGAGGGATAATTGCTTTCGGAGAGAGGCCATTTTTTTTCAATCAGGACTTAATTAGCGTCACAGTCGATTCAGGAGCGGGCCTCTGACTCGGTTCCAGCCGGTGGGTCCGTGACCGCAACTTTGAAACCCTGGTCAGATACGTAGACCCTCTAACATTTCGTTTGACTGGAATCGACCCTGGTTGTGGTTTCTACGGGTAATGGTAATTGCAGTTATCCCCGGTTGAAGAGTACGCAACTCAAAATTCAATGAGTGAAAATAAGAGGGGGGATGCGTTTGCTCAACCTTCTTGTGGCAGGCGGCCATTTTTGCAATCAGCGTGTGAAGTATACAATTATTTATAATTAGTGAGTCAAAGTCTTCCGTAAACGGTTTACGTTTTGTATCTATCTATCTATCTCTATCTATCAATCTATCTCTCTCTTATCCATCTATCTTATCTATCTTGAGTAGAGAGCTCTATCTATCTATCATTTATTATTAGTGAGTCAAAGTCTTCCATTAACGGTTTGCATTTTCTATCTATCTATCTATCTATCTCTATCTATCAATTTATCTCTCTCTTATCCATCTATCTTATCTATCTATCTAGAGTAGAGAGCCCTAGCTATCTATCGTTTATAATTAGTGAGTCAAAGTCTTCCGTAAATGGTTTACATTTTGTATCTATCTGTCTCTCTATCTCTATCTATATATCAATCTATCTCTCTCTTATCTATATATCTTATCTATATATCTAGAGTAGAGGGCTCTATCTATCTATCATTTATATTAGTAAGTCAAAGTCTTCCGTAAAAGATTTACATTTTGTGTCTATCTATTTATCTATCTATCTACATCTATCAATCTATCTCTCTCTTATCCATCTATCTTATCTATCTATCTAGAGTAGAGAGCTCTATCTATCATTTATAATTAGTGAGTCAAAGTCTTCCATAAACGGTTTACGTTTTGTATCTATCTATCTATCTATCTCTATTTATCTATCTATCTCTATCTATCAATCTATCTCTCTCTTATCCATCTATTTTATCTATCTATCTAGAGTAGAGAGCTCTATCTATCTATCATTTATAATTAGTAAGTCAAAGTCTTCCATAAAAGGTTTACATTTGGTATCTATTTATCTATCTATCTCTATCTATCTTTCTTTCTCTCTCTTACCCATCTATCTATTATCCATCTATTTATCTCTATCTCATCTATCTATCTTATCTATCTATCTAGAGTAGAGAGCTCTATCTATCTGTTTCTCTCTCTCTCTTATCTATCTATATCTATCCATCTCTCTCTTATTTATCCATCTATCTCTTATCTATCTCTTATGTATTTATTTATCAATCTCTTATCCATCTATCTCTCTATCTATCAATCTATCTCTCTCTTATCTATCTATCTCTCATGTATCTACATATCTGTCTCTTATAAATCTATCTATCTGTCTCTCTCTTATTTATGTATCTCTTATATATCTATGCCTCTCTTATCCATCTCTTTATCTCATCTATCTATCTTATCTACCTATCTAGAGTAGAGAGCTCTATCTCTCTCTTTCTCTCTCTCTCTCTCTCTCTCTCTCTCTCTCATGTATCTATATATCTGTCTCTCTCTTATTTATCTATATATCCCTCTCTTAAGAAAGATTTGGAATGAACATAAAACTTTAGAATTTGAACTTTGATAACAACGTAGAGAACACTGTTTATGAAATTAAACCTGGAACTGCAGGTGAAACATGATATAAGATTTAGGAGAAACACAAGATTAAAAAAACATGATGAATAGGCAAAAAATGATTACAGGGCAATGCCTGGAGATTGGCCCAAGTTGCAAGTGCATCAGAACCAAAGTCCGATGAAAACCGGTGCCAGTTCGTTATTTCGACTAATATGCACTGTTGACATCACTATCACTATTGGCCAATAGTTTTTGATTTTTCACACCCTTTGAAGCTTTTTGTCACTCAGAAGTAATAGAAAACAATTCTTTATTGTGAGTGGGGGGGTTCTGGCATCTCCACACAGGGGGCAGATTTAATTTCTTGAATAATAAACTAAGTGAATTCCATCGAATTAGCCGAATTAGTGTCGCTCTTCGTCGAGCCTCTCTCGATTGTCCCTCGATCTTCTGAAGTTCTTCCTCTGCCCACGCCTTTCTCCCAAGCTGGCGTGTCGGCTCCTCCCATGCCCACCTCTGCCCCCAGGTGGGCAGGAGAGGCCTTGTTAACGAACTGAATCATGAATTGAAAATTCCCGCTTGGTTTGTGGTAGCGTTTTAACGAGGGCTGAACGGAGATCGACAGTAGAGGGTGAAGGGCGGCGGGCCGGCGCCACTTTAATAGGATAGAATAGAATAGACTAGACTACAGGTGTCAAAGAGGCGGCCCGCGGGCCAAATCAGGCCCGTTAAGGGATTGAATTTGGACCGCGAGACAACACTCAGAGAAGCACAAGAGAAAAACAAGCGGCAGGTTGAAATATGTCAACTTGATGTTGCCAAAGACAGGTGCCTCGAACAAAGACACTGTACTTGTATTTATTTCTCTCTCTCTCTCTCTCTCTCTCTCTCTCCCCTTTTCTCCCACTCTGTCTCTTTCTATCTCTGTCTTTTAACATCCTTGGCTCTAACTTCCTTTTTTTCCTTTTCTCTCTTTTCTCTTTCTCTCTTCCAACCCTTCGCGCTTTCTTTTCTCTCCTTCTGTCTTTCTATTTCTCTTTGGATTTCTTTCTTCCTCTCCCTTTCTTTTCTCCCTCTCTCACGACTTTTTATCTTTTGTTTCTCCACATTTTCTCACTCTCTGTCTTTTTCTTTCTTTTTTTTCTTTTTCCTTTTCACTGCCTCTTTATCTCGTGTCTTCCTCTCTTTCTCTCTCTTTCTTTTCCACCCCTTTTCTCCCACTCTCTGTCTCTGTCTCTCTCTCTCTCTTGTTCTCTCTCTCTCTCTCTCTGTCTCTCTCTCTCTATCTCTTTGTCTCTCTCTGTCTCTCTCTGTCTTTCTCTCTTGTTCTCTCTCTCTTGTTCTCTGTCTCTCTGTTTCTCTCTCTCTCTCTCTCTCTATCTTTTTGTCTCTCTCTCTTGTTCTCTCTCTCTTGTTCTCTCTCTCTCTGTCTCTCTCTCTCTGTGTCTCTCTCTGTCTCGCTCTCTGTCTGTCTCTGTCTCTCTCTCTCTTGGTCTCTTTCCGTCTCTCTCTGTCTCTTTCTCTCTCTCTCTGTCTCTCTCTGTCTCTCTCTCCCACCCCTTTTCTCCCACTCTCTGCCTCTCTCGCTCTTCCTCCCCTTTTCTCCCACTCTCTCTCTTTCTTTCTTTTCCACTCCTTTTCTCCCACTCTGTCTCTTTCACTCTCTTTCACTCTCTGTGTCTCTCTTTTTCTCTTCCTTTGTTGCTCTTTGTCTCTTTCTCTCTTCGTGTCTTTTTAACGTCTTTTGCTCTAACTTGCTTTTTTCCTTTTCTCTCTTTTCTCTTTCTCTCTTCCTACCCTTTGCGCTTTCTTTTCTCTTTTCTCTCCTTCTGTCTTTCTATTTCTCTTTGGATTTCTTTCTATCTCTCTTTCTTTTCCCCCTCTCTCAGAACTTTTTATCTTTTTTTTCTCACGCTCTCTCTCTTTTTCTTTCCTTGCCCCGCCCTCTCCCTTTCCCTCCCTCTTTCTCTTATTTCTTTATCTCTTTTTCCTTCTCTTGAATCTACTCGTCCGGCCCCCGACAGAAGGTTTGTTCTATCGTGTGGCCCCCTGAGTTCAAATGAGTTTGACACCCCTGGGCTAGACAATTCCCGCGGCAATTGTAAGAGTTGTGATTGATCTGGCAGATGTCGGTAGAGAACCGGTAGCGTTGAGTCGTTAGCATTATGAGTTAGCATCAAGTTTTTAACTCAGAGAGATGTATTCGTCATTTTTTACTTCGGTTCTGTGATTCCTCTGCTTTTGAATGTCTACTAAACTACTATACTACTCTAAACTAAGTTCACCCATGAAGTGGATGGGTCTGGAAAAAAACAAATTTGAGAAAAAATAAAATAAAACGATTTATGGGCACCATTGTGTCGTTAATCTCATCACATCGCATCTTTGATGCCTGACTTCCTGCGGTGGAGGACATTTACAGGAAGTGTCGTCTCAAGAGTCTAAACTACATTAGAAAAGGACACTGTGAAGTAAAAAACAATGGAAGAAAAGTTACAGTTTGGGGAAATGGATGTCACTGCTTTTGATTGCGTGTCTGGGACAGCATAAAGCAGGGGTGTCAAACTCATTTGAACTCGGGGGCCACTCGATAGAACAAACAATCTCTCGGGGGCCGGACTAGTACATTAGAGAGAAAGAAAATGAGAAAGTGCAAAAGAGAGGGCGAGAAAAAGGGAGAGGGTGGGTGGGACAAGAGAGAGAGAAAGGGAGAAAAAAAGAGAGAGAAGGAGAGAGATAAAAAAAAGAGAACGTGAGAAACATAAGAGATAAAAAGAGAAATAGTGAGAGGGGGAGAAAGAAAGAGAAGGACAGAAATCCGAGGAGAAATAGAAAGAGAGAAGGAAAATAAGAAACTGAGAGAAAGAGAGGAGGGGAGGAAGAGAAAAGGGGGAAAGCAAAAGAGAGAGAAAGAGAGAAAAAGGAGAAAAGGAAGAGAGAGCAAAATAAAGTAAAAAGACAGAGAGAAAAAGAGAGACAGGGCGAGTGAAAGAGAGATAATGGTTGAGAGAAAAAGTGAGGAAGGGAGAGAAAGACAGAAATCCGAGGAGAAATAGAAAGAGAGAAGGAAAACAAAAAACTGAGAAAGAGAGGAGGGGAGAAAGAGAGAAGGGTCAAGCAAAAGAGAGAGAAAGAGAGAAGGGGAAAGCAAAGGAGAGAGAGAAAGAGAAAAAAAGGAGAAAAGGAAGAGAGAGCAAAATAAAGTAAAAAGACAGAGAGAAAAAAATAGAGACAGGGGGAGTGAAAGAGAGAGATAATGGTTGAGAGAAAAAGTGAGGAAGGGAGAGAAAGACAGAAATCCGAGGAGAAATAGAAAGAGAGAAGGAAAACAAGAAACTGAGAAAGAGAGGAGGGGAGAAAGAGAGAAGGGTCAAGCAAAAGAGAGAGAAAGAGAGAAGGGGAAAGCAAATGAGAGAGAGAAAGAGAAAAAAAGGAGAAAAGGAAGAGAGAGCAAAATAAAGTAAAAAGACAGAGAGAAAAAAACAGAGACAGGGGGAGTGAAAGAGAGAGATAATGGTTGAGAGAAAAAGTGAGGAAGGGAGAGAAAGACAGAAATCCGAGGAGAAATAGAAAGAGAGAAGGAAAACAAGAAACTGAAAAAGAGAGGAGGGGAGAAAGAGAGAAGGGTCAAGCAAAAGAGAGAGAAAGAGAGAAGGGGAAAGCAAAGGAGAGAGAGAAAGAGAAAAAAAGGAGAAAAGGAAGAGAGAGCAAAATAAAGTAAAAAGACAGAGAGAAAAAAACAGAGACAGGGGGAGTGAAAGAGAGAGATAATGGTTGAGAGAAAAAGTGAGGAAGGGAGAGAAAGACAGAAATCCGAGGAGAAATAGAAAGAGAGAAGGAAAACAAAAAACTGAGAAAGAGAGGAGGGGAGAAAGAGAGAAGGGTCAAGCAAAAGAGAGAGAAAGAGAGAAGGGGAAAGCAAAGGAGAGAGAGAAAGAGAAAAAAAGGAGAAAAGGAAGAGAGAGCAAAATAAAGTAAAAAGACAGAGAGAAAAAAACAGAGACAGGGGGAGTGAAAGAGAGAGATAATGGTTGAGAGAAAAAGGGAGGAAGAGAGAGAAATAAATACAAGTACAGTGTCTTTGTTCGAGGCACCTGACTTTGGCAACATCAAGTTGACATATTTCAACCTGCAGCTTGTTTTCCTCTTGCGCTTCTCTGAGTCTTGTCTCGCGGGCCGGATTCAATCCCTTAGCGGGCCTGATCTGGCCCGCGGGCCGCCTCTTTGACACCTGTGGCATAAAGGATTTCCTGTCATGACTGAGGAATCACTTCACACGGTATATTCAACTGGATTGCTCGTCTTCTAAATTTGACCGTTATTCCTCTTTAAAAGTCAAAAATCCATTACAGTAGCCACTTCCAGAGTCTCCCCAACGTAAAAAAACCTGTCTATGGCTTTAAATCTGCCTGGCATTCGTCTGCGTATATTTCAGCATGCTCTTCGTGTCACAGTTCAGAGGTCTGAGACAAGGGGTTTCACGCAATTTGCAGCCACCAGTTCGGTGTCCGTGCGGGTAGGGCGCCTGACCTGAGACCGGAAGGTTGCTGGTTCGAGCCTCATACCTAGTCTTATACCTAAGATTTATAACATTGGTACTGAAGGATTTTATACATTTTACTAGAAAGGATTTTATGTGATTCAGGCGCAGTGGTTAGCGCGTGTGCGGCACAGTTCTAAGGTCTTGGGTTCGAATCCAGCTACTGGACTTCCTGTGCGGAGTTTGTATGTTCTCCCCGTGCTTGCGTGGGTTTCCTCCGGGCACTCCGGTTTCCTCCCACAGGTGGATTGGCCGGTCCAGATTGTCCCTAGGTGTGAATGAGCGGGCGAGTTGTCTGTCCCTGTGTGCCCTGCGATTGGCTGGCAACCAGTTCAGGGTGTCCCCTGCCCACTGCTTGCTGGGATGGGCTCCGGCACCCCCGCGACCCTACTGAGGATAAGCGGTGCAGCTAATGAGATGAGATTTTATTCGATTAAATACAAGTTACATTTATCGAGTGCAATGGAGATTTTCACTGAGTGGGCTTCAGGTCACGCTGTTCCAAATTCGGAATGTTTTGGCTGGGGAATTTTGATAACAGGACTCTGACGAAGGACGTCAGGCATGGTTTTGATAAGCGCTTTGCTGTTATCTGCTGTTGACTGAAGGTGTTTGAGTTTTTCCTTGCCCTCATGTAGGTTTTAGATCAGGGGATGGTGTCATTATAGTCTGTGGTTTGCAATAGTCTGTGGTCTGTGCAGCTCTTTGAGACTCATTGTGCTTAAGGGCTTCCCAAATTAACATGACTTGACTGAAGGCTTTTGAGTTTTTCCTCGCCCTCATGTAGGTTTTAGATCAGGGGATGATGTCATGATAGTCTGTAGTTTGCAATAGTCTGTGCAGCCCTTTGAGACTCTTTGTCATTAAGGGCGTCACAAATAAACAGGACTTGATGAGGTTTTTGAGTTTTTCCTTGCCCTCATGTAGGTTTTAGATCAGGGGATGGTGTCATGATAGTCTGTGGTTTGCAATAGTCTGTGGTTTGTGCAGCCCTTTGAGACTCCTTGTGATTAAGGGCGCCACAAATTAACATGACTTGACTGAGGGTTTTTGAGTTTTCCTCGCCCTCATGTAGGTTTTAGATCAGGGGATGATGTCATGATAGTCTGTAGTTTGCAATAGTCTGTGCAGCCCTTTGAGACTCTTTGTGATTAAGGGCGTCACAAATAAACAGGACTTGACCTGAGGGTTTTGAGTTTTTCCTCGCCCTCATGTAGGTTTTAGATCAGGGGATGGTGTCAGAATAGTCTCTAGTCTGTGCAGCCCTTTGAGACTCTTTGTGATTAAGGGCGTCACAAATTAACATGACTTGACTGAAGGTTTTTTAGTTTTTCCTTGTCCACATATAGGTTTTAGATCAGGGGATGGTTTCATAATAGTCTGTGGTTTGCAATAATCTGTGGTCGTTGCAGCTCTTTGAGACTCCTTGTTATTAAGGGCGTCACAAATAAACAGGACTTGACGAGGTTTTGCAGTTTTTCCCCGCCCTCATGTAGGTTTTAGATCAGGGGATGGTGTCATCATAGTCTGTGGTTTGCAATAGTCTGTGGTCTCTGCAGCCCTTTGAGAGTCTTTGTGTTTAAGGGTGTCTCAAATAAACAGGACTTGACTTGAGGTTTTTGAGTTTTTCCTTGCCCAGATGTCGGTTTTAGATCAGGGGATGGTGTCACAATAGTCTGTGGTTTGCAATAATCTTTGGTCTGTGCATCCCTTTGAGAGTCTTTGTGAATAAGGGCTTCCCAAATAAACAGGACTTGACTTGACTTCCCTTTTCCTCAATGAAGGTTTGAAAGTATCTGGACAGAATCGTAATACGTGTCCCCATTTCAATATTTTTGCTTCCTTGCCGCATGTCTGAGTAGCACACCTTTATATGCAGAAGAAGAAGAAGAAGCAATTCCCTGGTCTCTTACGCTCCCACTCCCTTGTTAGCATGTGTCAATCAAACGACCCGTCTCCGGAAGGGCAGAGTCGAGAGCTCGGCACTTATCTTCCCAGAACGTCGAGCGGAAGAGGGCGAGGGGACCCGAGAGCGCTCCCCGAGATGCTTCGTCTTCAAAATCCACAATGAGGTTTCAGGGGAACACTCGCGCCGGCCGTGACCCCTCCCCACCGTCGCCCTCGTTTATCTCCTTCATTTCGGATTTTATCGTCGCCGGCGACTTTAATCAGGCATGCTGAAGGACTGTACTTCCCAAATTCATTCAATAGGCAGGGTTGGGTAGGGTTACTTTCACTGGATCTTTGTTTTCTTTTATCCTCACTGTTAAATGTGAAACTGGAGTGCCAGGTCCAATTTCGTTGGGTAGGGTTACTTGAACTGGATTACTTTCAATGACTTTTGGATGACTCCAATAGCAAATATGCTAATAAAAGACAAAAGAAACAAAATAGGAATAAAATGATGACTCACAACACGTGGTAAGCTTTCTCTCCTGGCTTTGATCTCTTTGATCTCCGGCAAAACAAACATCAGATGCGACAGAAACAAAATGAAAATCAATCCAAACAGCTTTCTGCTGGTCCATGTATTCTGTTACTCCCCAAGCCTGCACAAAATTTAGTAATTTTATTCCTATTTAGTTTCTTTTGTCTTTGATTAGCATATTTGGTATTGGAGTAATCCAAAAGTCATTGAAAGTAATCCAGTTCAAGTAACCCTACCCAACCCTGCTTGTCACAATATGTTCAACCCATTTTGTCACAATGAAAATAAAGGTATATTCTATTCTATTCTATTTGTTCCTTTATCTTCTTTGTTTTCTTTTATCCTCACTGTTAAATGTGAACCTGGAGTGCCACGTCCAATTTCGTTGGCTAGGGTTACTTGAACGTGATTACTTTCAATGACTTTTGGATGACTCCAATACCAAATATGCTACTAAAAAACAAAATAAACTAAATAGGAATCAAATGATGACTCACAACACGCGGTAAGCTTTCTCTCCTGGCTTTGATCTCTTTGATCTCCGGCAAAACGAACATCAAATGCCACAGAAACAAAATGAAAATCAATCCAAACATCATTTTTGCCCTTCCACGTAATCCGTTACTCCCCAAGCCTGCACAAAATTTAATAATTTTATTCATATTTAATTTCTTTTGTCTTTTATGAGCATATTTGGTATTGGAGTCATCCAAAAGTCATTGAAAGTAATCAAGTTCAAGTAACCCTACCCAACCCTGTCAAGACGTGGACTGAACAATTAGGGAAAAAACACTGGACCGTGAGTACAGTAAGATCAAACATCTAGTTGGATCCGGCCATCTCTGTCTGTCCCTCACCCCCTCATACACCCCCCTCCGGAGGAAAACAAAGCCTGCAACAAGGACAGTACAAACATCTACTTTGTTCCTTTATCTTCTTTGTTTTCTTTATCCTCACTCTAAAATGTGGACCTGGAGTGCCACGTCCAATTTCGTTGTCACAATATATTCAACCCATGTTGTAACAATGACAATAAAGGTAGATTCTATTCTATTCTATTCTCCGATCAGCCCTCATTAAAACCCTACCACAAACCAAGCAGGAATTTTCAATTCATTATTCAGTTCGTTAACAAGGCCTCTCCTGCCCTCCTCGGGGTCCGGGGAGCCCATCTTGGGGCCCGAATATGGAGATTGCTGGCGTAATGACTGCCCTTTGCCCACCTCTTCCTCTATGGCAGGGGTGTCAAACTCATTTGAACTCGGGGGCCACACCATAGAACAAACATTCTGTCGGGGGCCGGACGAGTAGATTAAAGAGAAAGAAAAAGAGAGAAAAAGAAATAAGAGAAAGAGGGAGGGAGAGGGAGAGAGGGCGGGACAAATGAAGAAAAAGAGAGAGAGCGTGAGAAACAAAAGATAAAAAGTCGTGAGAGAGGGGGGAAAAGAAAGGGAGAGGAAGAAAGATATCCCAAAACAAATAGAAAGACAGAAGAAGAGAAAAGAGAAAAGGAAGGGCGAAGGGTTGGAAGAGAGAAAAAGAAAAGAGAGAAAAGGAAAAAATGAAGTTAGAGCAAAAGAGGTTAAAAGACACAGAGAGAAAGAGACAAAGAGCAACAAAGGAAGAGAAAAAGAGACACAGAAAGCGAAAGAGACAGAGACAGAGAGTGGGAGTAAATGGGTGGAAAAGAAAGAGAGAGAAAGAGAGAGATAAAAAAACAAGATAAAGAGGGAGTGAAAAGGAGAGAGGGCGGGACAAAGAAAGAAAGAGAGAGAGTGAGAAAAGGGGGAGAAACAAAAGATAAAAAGTTGTGAGAGATGGAGAAAGGAAAGGGAGATGAGTAAAGAAATCCAAAGAGAAATAGAAAGACAGAAGGAGAGAAAGGAGAAAAGAAAGCGCGAAGGGTAGGACGAGAGAAAGAGACAAAGAGCAACAAAGGAAGAGAAAGTGAAAGAGACAGAGACAGAGAGTCGGAGGAAAAGGGTGGAAAAGAGAGAAAGAGAGAGAGCGAGAGAGAGAGACAAATAAATACAAGTACAAATAGAAAGACAGAAGAAGAGAAAAGAGAAAAGGAAGGGCGAAGGGTTGGAAGAGAGAAAAAGAAAAGAGAGAAAAGGAAAAAAGGAAGTTAGAGCAAAAGAGGTTAAAAGACACAGAGAGAAAGAGACAAAGAGCAACAAAGGAAGAGAAAAAGAGAGAGACAGAGAGTGAAAGAGACAGAGACAGAGCGTGGGAGAAAAGGGGTGGAAAAGAAAGAGAGAGATAAAGAAACAAGATAAAGAGGGAGTGAAAAGAAGAGAGGGCGGGACAAAGAAAGAAAGAGAGAGAGAGTGAGAAAAGGGGGAGAAACAAAAGATAAAAAGTCGTGAGAGAGGGAGAAAATAAAGGGAGAGGAGTAAAGAAATCCATAGAGAAATAGAAAGACAGAAGGAGAGAAAAGAGAAAAGAAAGCGCGAAGGGTATGAAGAGAGAGAGATAAAAGAGAGAAAAGGAAAAAAAGGAAGTTAGAGCAAAAGTTACAAAGACACAGAGAGAAAGAGACTAAGAGGAACAAAGGAAGAGAAAAAGAGACACAGAGGGTGAAAGAGACAGAGAGAGTGGGAGTGAGAGTAAATGGGTTGAAAAGAAAGAGAGAGAAAGAGAAACAAGATAAAGAGAGAGTGAAAAGGAGAGAGGGCGGGACAAAGAAAGAAAAAGCGAGAGAGAAAAGGGGGAGAAACAAAAGATAAAAAGTCGTGAGAGAGGGAGAAAAGAAAGGGAGAGGAAGAAAGAAATCCAAAGAGAAATAGAAAGACAGAAGGAGAGAAAAGAGAAAAGAAAGCGCAAAGGGTAGGACGAGAGAAAGAGACAAAGAGCAACAAAGGAAGAGAAAGTGAAAGAGACAGAGACAGAGAGTGGGAGGAAAAGGGTGGAAAAGAGAGAAAGAGAGAGAGCGAGAGAGAGAGAGAAATAAATACAAGTACAGTGTCTTTGTGAGAGGCATCTGGCTTTGACAACATCTAGTTGACCTATTTCAACCTGCAGCTTGTTTTTCTCTTGCGCTTCTCTGAGTGTTGTCTCGCGGGCCGGATTCCATCCCTTAGCGGGCCTGATCCGGCCCGCGGGCCGCCTCTTTGACACCTGTGCTCTATGGGGTCTGCCACCATATTTGTTTAATATTGTTCAGCAGCTGTGAAATTGGATTTCCAGACTCGGTCTGATATTAGAAATGATTTCCTTTGCTAGACTTTGTTTAAATCAGGGGTGTCAAACTGCTTTTAGCTGGGGGCCACAAATGCTATCAAAAAATCTCACAGGGGCCAGACTAGTACGTTGAAGAGAAAGAGAGAGGGAGAAAAACAGAAAGAAAGAGAATTGAAAGAGAAGTGTAAATTAGAGAGAGAGAAACGAGAAAAAGTTAGAGAGTGAGAGAGAAATAGAGAAAAGAGAAAAAGAGAAAGAAAGAGAGGGATGGAAGGAGAGAGCAATAAACAGATAAAGAGAACAAGGGAGACACAGTAACAGTCAGAGGAAAAGAGAGAGCAGAATAGAGATATGAATGGAGAAGAAGGGGGAAATGAAAAGAGAGAGAAAAAGAAAGTGAAAAAAGAGAAAGATAAAAAGAATAAGAGAAGTGAAATGACAGAGAGAGAGAGAGAGAGAGAGAGAGAGAGAGGTCGAAAAAGGGAAATAAAGAGGGCGAGAAAGAAAAAAAAACAGAAAGAATTGAAAGAGAAGTGTAAATTAGAGAGAGAAAAGAGAAAAAGTTAGAGAGTGAGAGAGAAATAGAGAAAAGAGAAAAAAACAGAGAAAGCGAGGGATGAAAAGAGAGAGGACAAAACAGAGAACAAGGGAGACGGAGTAACAGTGAGAGAAAAAGAGAGAGCAGAATAGCGACATGCATGGAGAAGAAGGAAGATATGAATAGAGAGAGAGAAAAAGAAAATGAAAAAAGAGAAAGATAAAAAGAATAAGAGAAGTGAAACGACAGAAAGAGAGAGAGAGAGAGAGAGAGAGAGAGCGAGAGGTCAAAAAAGGGAAATAAAGAGGGCGAGAAAGAAAGAGAAAAACAGAAAGAAAGATAATTGAAAGAAGTGTAAATTAGAGAGAGAAAAAGAGTTAGAGAGTGAGAGAGAAATAGAGAAAAGAGAAAAAGAGAGAGAAAGCGAGGAAGGGAAAGAGAGAGCGCTAAACAGAGAACAAGGGAGACGGAGTAACAGTGAGAGAAAAAGAGAGAGCAGAATAGAGATATGAATGGAGAAGGGGGAAATGACTATAGAGAGAAAAAGAAAGTGAAAAAAGAGATAGATAAAAAGAATAAGAGAAGTGAAACGACAGAAAGAAAAAGAGTCAGCAGGAGAAAAAGAGACAAAGTGTGAGAGAGAGAGAGAGAGAGAGAGAGAGAGGTCGAGAAAGGGAAAGAAAGAGGGTGAGAAAGAAAGAGAAAAATAGGAAATAAGAAAATTAAAGTGTAAATTAGAGAGAGAAAATAGAAAAAAGAGCAAGACAGAGCAATAGAGAAAAGAGAAAAAGAAAGAGAAAGAGAGAGTGAACAGGAGGAAAAAAAAGAGGGATAAATAAATAAAAAAGAAGTGAGTCAGAGAGAAATGGAGAAATACGACCACAATTGTTTTGCAAGTGTTCACTGGCTTTGGTGACATCCGGTGGAAATATTTAAAACGACAGCTCATTTTCCTCTTGCGCTTCTCTCACTGCTGTCTTGGCCGGATTTAAACCATTGGTGGTCTTCATCTGGCCCGCGGGCCACCTGTTTTGACACCTGTGGTTTAAATCTCCTTCGCAGATTTTCAATTGGATTTATTTTGTCTTTATTGTCATTGATATCAAGGTATTGTGTTCTGCAGACAGCAGGGCCTGATTAGAGGAGGGCGCTCAATAAACAATCTAGGAACTTTAGCGACCACTAGCGTTTAGCGTGAAAATAAATCCATTCAAATTGGACCCTGAGGAAAGTCAAAAGAGAGCAACGAAATTATAATCAGTGGCGGGTGCTCCGTGGATTGTTATCAAGTTCCGGAAATGACCCAAGCAGTGTCTGGGAGAAGGCTAGAGACTCCAGATCCATTAGCCATGAAACGTAGGACTTGGACCAACAACTCGCGGGTAACTGCTACACTCTGGATCCTTTTATTTTAACCATCGCGGACAACCTTTTGGATGCCGGAGATCAAAGAGATCAAAGCCAGGAGAGAAAGCTTACCACGTGTTGTGAGTCATCATTTGATTCCTATTTAGATTCTTTTTGTCTTTTATTAGCATATTTGGTATTGGAGTCATCCAAAAGTCATTGAGGTTAAGTTTCTGTTAGCCTGCAGCTGTTAGCATGTTACCGTTAGCCTTTTGCCGTGAGCATGTAACCATTAGCACTTGGTGGTTAGCATGTAGCTGTTGGCCTGACTCGTTAGCAAGTAGCCGTTAGCATACTTTGTTAGCATGTAGCCTTAAGCATGCAGCCGTTAGCCTGTAGCTGTTGGCCTGACTCGTTAGAAAGTAGCCGTTAGCCTGTAGCCTTTGGCCTGACTCGTTAGCAGGTTTATGTTAGCCTGCAGCTGTTAGCATGTTACCGTTAGCCTTTTGCCATGAGCATGTAACCATTAGCACTTGGTGGTTAGCATGTAGCTGTTGGCCTGACTCGTTAGCAAGTAGCCGTTAGCATACTTTGTTAGCATGTAGCTGTTAGCATACTTTGTTAGCATGTAGCCGTTAGCATGCAGCCGTTAGCCTGTAGCTATTGGCCTGACTCGTTAGCAAGTTTCTGTTAGCCTGCAGCTGTTAGCATGTTACCGTTAGCCTTTTGCCGTGAGCATGTAACCATTAGCACTTGGTGGTTAGTATGTAGCTGTTGGCCTGACTCGTTAGCAAGTAGCCGTTAGCATACTTTGTTAGCATGTAGCCTTAAGCATGCAGCCGTTAGCCTGTAGCTGTTGGCCTGACTCGTTAGAAAGTAGCCGTTAGCCTGTAGCCTTTGGCCTGACTCGTTAGCAGGTTTATGTTAGCCTGCAGCTGTTAGCATGTTACCGTTAGCCTTTTGCCATGAGCATGTAACCATTAGCACTTGGTGGTTAGCATGTAGCTGTTGGCCTGACTCGTTAGCAAGTAGCCGTTAGCATACTTTGTTAGCATGTAGCTGTTAGCATACTTTGTTAGCATGTAGCCGTTAGCATGCAGCCGTTAGCCTGTAGCTATTGGCCTGACTCGTTAGCAAGTTTCTGTTAGCCTGCAGCTGTTAGCATGTTACCGTTAGCCTTTTGCCGTGAGCATGTAACCATTAGCACTTGGTGGTTAGCATGTAGCTGTTGGCCTGACTCGTTAGTAAGTAGCCGTTAGCATACTTTGTTAGCATGTAGCCTTAAGCATGCAGCCGTTAGCCTGTAGCTGTTTGCCTGACTCGTTAGCAAGTAGCTGTTAGCCTGTAGCTTTTGGCCTGACTCGTTAGCAAGTTTCTGTTAGCCTGCAGCTGTTAGCATGTTACCGTTAGCCTTTTGCCGTGAGCATGTAACCATTAGCACTTGGTGGTTAGGATGTAGCTGTTGGCCTGACTCGTTAGCAAGTAGCCGTTAGCATACTTTGTTAGCATGTAGCCTTAAGCATGCAGCCGTTAGCCTGTAGCTGTTGGCCTGACTCGTTAGCAAGTTTCTGTTGTTAGCCTGCAGCTGTTAGCATGTTACCGTTAGCCTTTTGCCGTGAGCATGTAACCATTAGCACTTGGTGGTTAGCATGTAGCTGTTGGCCTGACTCGTTAACAAGTAGCCGTTAGCATACTTTGTTAGCATGTAGCCTTAAGCATGCAGCCGTTAGCCTGTAGCTGTTGGCCTGACTCGTTAGCAAGTAGCCGTTGCCTGTAGCTTTTGGCCTGACTCGTTAGCAAGTTTCTGTTAGCCTGCAGCTGTTAGCATGTTACCATTAGCCTTTTGCCGTGAGCATGTAACCATTAGCACTTGGTGGTTAGCATGTAGCGGTTGGCCTGACTCGTTAGCAAGTAGCCGTTAGCATACTTTGTTAGCATGTAGCCGTTAGCATGCAGCCGTTAGCCTGTAGCTATTGGCCTGACTCGTTAGCAAGTTGCTGTTAGCCTGCAGCCGTTAGCTTGTATCCGTTTGCATAACTTGTTAGCATGTGGCTTGGGGAGTAACGGAATACACGGAACGGCAAAAATGATGTCGGCGAGCTGTTTGGATTGATTTTCATTTTGTTTCTGTCGCATTTGATGTTCGTTTTGCCGGAGATCAAAGAGATCAAAGCCAGGAGAGAAAGCTTACCACGTGTTGTGAGTCATTATTTCATTCATATTTAGTTTCTTTTGTCTTTTATTAGCATATTTGGTATTGGAGTCATCCAAAAGTCATTGAAAGTAATCCAGTTAAAGTAACCCTACCCAACCCTGATCTGAGACCTGTCTCCATCCCATAGCTAGCCAGCTGCTCTCTAAATCGCTTTCTTACAATGAAATGATTGGATTTTAGCATAATGACAATGAAACCTTATAACTGTAATTATGTATTTGGTGTTATTATTCGTAGAGCTATCATTGTGACAGGGATAAATGCTAAGTACGCCATTTTTTTTAAAGGTAAGCTTTACTCTTTAAGGGCATTTATTTTTAAATGTATTTTTATTTATTTAGTGCGATGCTACTTAGTATATTTTCACTTGTCAGGCGGTGGGGGTGTATCGGGATTTTTTTTTCCAAGTCAATTTGTAGATTCACCCGGGTCGCCCACACATTATCTTTTACTTACTGTTGCCATGGAAACATGGGGCCCCATCTTTTGCACAGCGGCCCTTTTCTGAGCCGATAGCATCCTTGCGGCAACGCCATTTGTGTAACCATTGTAACTTGGTGGTTAGCATGTAGCTGTTGGCCTGACTCGTTAACAAGTAGCCGTTAGCATACTTTGTTAGCATGTAGCCGTTAGCCTGTAGCTATTGGCCTGACTCGTTAGCAAGTTTCTGTTAGCCTGCAGCTGTTAGCATGTTACCATTAGCCTTTTGCCGTGAGCATGTAACCATTAGCACTTGGTGGTTAGCATGTAGCTGTTGGCCTGACTCGTTAGCAAGTAGCCGTTAGCATACTTTGTTAGCCTGTAGCTGTTTGCCTGACATATGACATTTTGCATGCTAGCTTGATAGCGGTTAGCATGTGACTTTTTCAAAAATATTTAGGTTTAACCGACAGCAGGTCGCAAATTGAACAAATCACCTGAGAAGAAAGGCTTATAAGCAATGTTCCCTGTCATTTCCCAGGGCTACGCTTGAAACAACAGTGAGCGACGGCAATCCCAAGTGTGGCAAATAAGTCATTAGTACAGGGGTGTCAAACTCATTTGAACTCGGGGGCCACACGATAGAACAAACATTCTGTCGGGGGCCGGACTATGAGATTGAAGAGAAAGAAAAAGAGAGATAAAGAAAAAAGAGAAAGAGGGAGGGAAAAGAAGAGAGAGGCCGGGACAAAAAAAGAGAGAAAGGGAGAGAGCGTGAGAAACAAACGATAAAAAGTCGTGAGAGAGGAGGAAAGAAAGGGAGAGGAAGAAAGAAATCCAAAGAGAAATAGAAAGACAGAGGGAGGGAAAAGAAAGTGCAAAGGGTAGGAAGAGAAAAGAGAGAAAAAGAAAAAAAAAGAAGTTAGAGCAAAATAAGTTAAAAAGACACCGAGAGCGAAAGAGACAAAGAGCAACAAAGGAAGAGAAAAATGAGAGACACGGGGAGTGAAAGAGACAGAGACAAAGAATGGGAGAAAAGGGGTGGAAGAGAGAGAGAGAGAGTGAGAGTAAGAGAGAGAGAGACAAAGATGAGAGAGAGAGAGAGAGAGAGAGAGATAGAGAGAGATACAGATAGAGAGAGATGTGGAGAGAGAGAGAGAAAGATGAGAGAGAGATTGAGAGAGAGAGAGATACAGATAGAGAGAGATAGGGAGAGAGAGAGAGAGAGAAATACAAGTACAGTGTCTTTGTTCGAGGCACCAAGTTGAACCAACCTGCAGCTCGTTTTTCTCTTGCTCTTCTCTGAGTGTTGTCTGGCGGGCCGGATTCAATCCCTTAGCGGGCCTGATATGGCCCGCGGGCCGCCTGTTTGACACCTGTGCATTAGTAGTACGATACAGAACTGTATTTAATCTCATTTTTGAGTGGAAGTAGAATGTTAAACGTGAACCTGGAGTGCCAGGGTGTGATTATTTTCCAATGATTATGACGATTCCACGCAAAAACGGTTTGATATCGATCGATACTACTATGTATTTACTTGGATCGGATTGATATCAAACAATTATTATATATTGTAATCATTATATTATCAGATAAATTCCTAATATCAGCCCCCCCTTTTTGTACATTATGAGTTCAAGAGAATATTTAAAACATGAATGCGCAAAAAGAAATGAACCATTTCAAAAGAATTTCCAAGTTTATTAAGGCGTGTATAAAATAAAAGCGTTAAATGGACCGATAAGGCACAGCTCATTTTCATTTTCGGACATTTCAAACCGAATTAGCAACACCACCAAAAATATCGCTTGAAACGGTCATTTGCTGTTAAAACCGTACTCGGAATCCAATATCCAGTTTATGTCCCAACTGTCACAAACTCATGCAAAAAAAATAAAAGCGTATCTTTTTTTCTTAGAAATAACCTTCATTTATAATATCACAGGGATTTAAATATCGTGCTTGTATCCTTGTTCAAAAATCAGACATTTTGGGTTACGATTTCGCGGATTTCAAAAACACACGCTAGCACAGGGGAGTCAAACTCATTTGAACTCGGGGGGCCACACCATAGAACAAACATTCTGTCAGGGGGCCGGACTAGAAAGAGAAAGAAAAAGAGAGATAAAGAAATAAGAGAAAGAGGGAGGGAAAAGGAGAGAAGGCGGGACGAAGAAAGAAAAAGAGAGAGAGGGAGAGAGAGGGAGAAACAGAAGATAACAAGGCGTGAGAGAGAAGGGAAAAGAAAGGGAGAAGTAGAAAGAAATCCAACGAGAAATAGAAAGACAGAAGGAGAGAAAAAGAAAAAGTGCGAAGAATAAGAAGAGAGAAATAGAAAAGAGAGAAAAGGAGAAAAGGAAGTTAGAGCAAAAGAGATTTACAGACAGAGAGAGAGAAAGAGACAAAGAGCAACAAAGGAAGAGAAAAAGAGAGACACAGAGAGTGAAAGAGACAGAGTGGGAGAAAAGGGGTGGAAAAGAAAGAAAGAGAGAGAGTGGGAGAAAAGGGGAGGAAGAGAGAGAGAGGCAGAGAGTGGGAGAAAAGGGGTGGGAGAGAGAGACAGAGAGAGAAAGAGACAGAGAGAGACGGAAAGAGACCAAGAGAGAGAGAGAGACAGAGACAGACAGAGAGCGAGACAGAGAAAGACAAAGAGATAGAGAGAGAGAGAGAGAGAGAGACAGAGAACAAGAGAGAGAGAACAAGAGAGAAAGACAGAGAGAGACAAAGAGATAGAGAAAGAGAGAGAGACAGAGAGAGAGAGAGAACAAGAGAGAGAGAGAGAGAGAGAGACAGAGACAGAGAAAGAGAGAGACAGAGACAGAGAAAGAGAGAGACAGAGAGAGAGAGAGAACAAGAAAAAGAGAGAGAAAGAGAACAAGAGAGAGAGAAAGAGAGAGAGAAAAAGAAATCCAAGTACAGTGTCTTTGTTGGAGGCACCTGGCTTTGGCAACATCAAGTTGACATATTTCAACCTGCAGCTCGTTTTCCTCTCGCGCTTCTCTGAATGTTGTCTCGCGGGCCGGATTCAATCCCTCAGCGGGCCCGATCCGGCCCGCGGGCCACCCGTTTGACACCCGTGCGCTAGCAAATGGTTTAAACGGCACCGACCAGAGGTTTTTTGCGCCTGGAATCGGGCTGCCTCTCGTCCGTATAGCCGTAGCGATCGGGGCTAGCGTAACGGTAGCCGTCCCCCTGCTGTCTTACTGCTTCGTAATGGTGGTGACTTCTGGGGCCGCCCGCGGGGGAGGGCTCCCGGTAGTGCTTTTCGCCACCGGGGGATGACGGGTAGTGACGTTGGTTGTGGTGAACCGACTGACTTTTGTCGTGGTGGTGGGGGGGAGGGTCTCGGTGTGCCGATCGGGAGTAGTCATAGGGGTCCCTCCTGAAAGAGAAACATCAACTAAGTCACGGGGTGTCCAACTCATTTGAACTCGGGGGGCCACACAATGGAACAAACATTCTGTCGGGGGCCGGACGAGTAGATTCAAGAGAAAAAAAAAAGAGAGAAAAATAAATAAAAGAAAGAGGGAGAGAAAAGGAGAGAGGGTGGGACAAAGAAAGAAAAAGAGAGAGAGAGGGAGAAACAAAAGAGAAAATGTCGTGGGAGAGGGGAAACAAAAGGGAGAGGAAGAAAGAAATCCAAAGAGAATTAGAAAGACAAAGGAGAGAAAAGAGAAAAGAAAGCGCGAAGGGTATGAAGAGAGAAAGAGAAAAGAGAGAAAAAGGAAAAATGAAGTTAGAGCAAAAGAAGTTAAAAAGAGAGAAAGAGACTAAGAGGAACAAAGGAAGAGAAAAAGAGGGACACAGAGAGTAAAAGAGACAGAAAGTGGGAGAAAAGGGGTGGAAAAGAAAGAGAGAGAGAGAGAAAGAGAAAGAGAGAGACAGAGACAGAGACAGAGAGAGAGACAGAGACAGAGAGAGAGAGACAGAGAGAGATAGAGAGAGAGAAAGACAGAGACAGAGAACAAGAGACAGAGAGAGAGAAAGAGAGAGACAGAGACAGAGAAAGAGAGAGACAGAGAGAGAGAGAGACAGAGAGAGAGAACAAGAGAGAGAGAGAGAGAACAAGAGAGAGAGAGAGAAAGAGAGAGACAGAGACAGAGAAAGAGAGAGACAGAGAGAGACAGAGAGAGAGAGAGACAGAGAGAGAGAACAAGAGAGAGAGAGAGAGAGAACAAGAGAGAGAGAATGAGAGAGAGAGAGAGACAGATAAAGAGAGAGACAGAGACAGAACAAGAGACAGAGACAGAGACAGAGAGAGAGAGAGAGAGACAGCGAAAGAGAGAGACAGAGAGAGAGAGAGAACAAGAGACAGAAACAGAGAGAGAGAACAAGAGAGAGAGAGAGAGAGACAGAGAGAGACAGAGACAGAGAACAAGAGACAGAAACAGAGAGAGAGAACAAGAGAGAGAGAGAGACAGACAGAGAAAGAGAGAGACAGAGACAGAGACAGAGACAGAGAGAGAGAACAGGAGAGAGAGAGAGAGAGAGAGAGAGAGAGACAGAGAGAGACAGAAACAGAGAGAGAGAACAAGAGAGAGAGAGAGAGAGAGAGAGAGACATAGATAGATGCAGCTTAGAGGGAACCTTGGTGTAGAGTAACGCCAACGCTCGCTGTTGGCATGGAACCAAAGCATCTCCCTTACGGAGTTTGACTCTGCACCTGTCGGGCGGGCAATTAGAATTCCTCACTCAGCACAGATTAGGCGGCCATTTAGGCTGAGCTCTTCCTTCCCCGGCAGGATATTCCTGGCATTCGAGAATGCGTGCCTGAGGTTTGACCACCCAAATAGAGCGCTACGTGCAGGTGGTCTCCAAAACTAACAACGGCGCTTTGTCAGCGCGGGTCAAACGGCACATGCTCCGCTGAGACGCCAAGAATGCTGACGCCACGGGACCTAAAAACCCAATTGAATGAAATGGCGTAGTAAAAGGGGGGGAACCAAATATAGTTGAGTATGGATTTACAGGGTTTGTACCTCTTTTTCACAGCCGGTTTCAAGCACTTTTCAATTTTTCCAGTACCTTGAAAGGAAAAAAATCCAGCACCCATCAAAAGAACTTTTTTGTTGACTAAAAAATTGTTGCCATCTTGCTGCAAGCACATACTTGGTGCTATTCTGAGATGTTTCTATCTATTTTGGTGTCAAAACTGACATGAATTCTGCCATTATCGAGACTACCGTGTATTTACTTAAATCAGATCGATGTTAGCTTCTGTCACGGTTGCCAGGGCGCCCTATAGGCCCCGCCCCTGGGCGCCAGCTGCAGCTTGTTGACGGATTGGCTCCCTGTCAGTATTTAAACTCTGTCTTGTCAGTCCGTCTGCGAATCTCCGTTTTTAAACAGCAAGTCCTTTTTCGCCTGTGCTGTGATTTTGCTCCCGTTTGTTCTGGACCACGTCTGCTCTCCCGTCCCGAAATACGACCTGTTTCGATCTCCACCACGTCTGTTCTCCCGTCCCGAATAACGACCCATTTTCTTAGTTTATGATTTAAGAAAATAAATCTGACTTTGTGGCAGTAGCTCAGGAGGTTGAGCGCTCGTCTTGGGATCAAGGGATCCCAGTTTGAATCCCGGCTGGTCCGTGTTACATGTCGAAGTGTCCTTGGGTAAGACACTGAACCCCTAATACCCCCAATAAGCAGGTTAGCGCCTTACATGGCTGCAAGGCCGCTATTGGGAAATGTGGAGCACATTGTAAAGCACTTTGGGAAGTCGTTTCATGTCAGTATTTAAACTCTGTCCTGTCAGTCCCCTTTTGTCAGTCTGTCTGCGAATCTCCGTTTTTACACGACAAGCCCTTTTTCACCTGTCCTGTGTTTTTGCTCCTGTTTTTCTCCCGCTACGATCTGTTTGTTCTCGACCACGTCTGCTCCCTTGTCCCGAATTACGACCCGTTTTGATCTCGACCACGTCTGTTCTCCCGCCCCGAATAGCGACCCATTTTCTGATATCGACCACGTTTTTGCTCTTCCATCCTGGTTACTGACCCGTTTTTTTCCGTTCCCGACACCGCCATCGCTCGCCACGAAAGTCCCACTTCCGGGTCCGAGCAACCTACTCTCTGCGACCAGCGATCTCCAGATCCTGTGTGCAATCCTTTTCTTTCTTCCCAATAAAACTGTGAGAAACGTTACGCGATTGGGTTCTGTTTCAGTTCTGTTCCTGACATACATAGTATAAATTCCTTGTATCAGGCCCCCTTTTTGTACAGTATTAGTTCATAGTACTTTATGTAGGAAAAGCAGAATTTTTATTTTTGAATTGAACAATTATAAACAAATAGAGGCAGCACGGCGGTACAGTGGAGTTTGCATATTCTCCCCGTGCTTGCTTGGGTTTTCTCCCACATTCCAAAAACATGCATGTCAGGTTCTTTGGCTGGTGTAAATTGTCCCTAGGTGGGAATTGTCCGTCCCTGTTGGCCCTGCGACTGGCTGGCAACCAGTTCAGGGTGTCCCCTGCCCACTGCCCGATGATTTCTGGGATGGGCTCCAGCACCCCCGTGACCCTATTGAGGACAAGCGGTGCAGATAATGGATGGACAGTGAAGGATTTTATACATTTTACTATAAAGGATTTTATACAAGTTACATTTATCGAATGCAATGAAGATTTTTCACAAAGGAGGCTTAAGTTCAATGACCGTTCACGCTGTTCCGAATGCGAATGTTTTGTTTAGTTCTGTTGATAACAGGACTCGGACGGAGAAGGCCGAGACGCAGGAGGCCTGGCACTGATTTGATAATCGCTTGGGGTCCAGACATCGAGGAGACGAGGTGGAGTCCACGTGGGGAGTCCCTGGCCCCCCCATGGGAGGAGCCGACACGCCAGCTTGGGAGAGAGACGTGGGTGGAGAGAAGAATTTGAGAAGATCGGAGAACGAGAGGGACGATCGAGAAAAAAGGCTCGGCGAAAGCTAGAGCGACAATAATTCGGATCTCCACTCAAGTTCCCCTCGCCATTGCCGAAATGTATCCCCCTTTGCTTCTTTTAGAACACAAAGTCAAACAGGCGGCCCGCGGGCCGGATCAGGCCCGCTAAGGGATTGAATCTGGCCCGCAACACAACGCTGAGGGAAGCACAAGAGGAAAACGAGCTGCAGGATGAAATATGTCTACTTGATATTGCCTCTCACAAAGACGCTGTAGTTGTTTGTTTATCTCTCTCCCTTTCTCGCGCTCTCTCTCATTTTCTTTCTCGTTCTCTCACTCTCTCTCTCTCTCTCTTTTCCTCTCACACACTCTTTCTTTGTTTCTCTTTCTCTCTCTTTGTGTCTTTTTACCTTCTTTTACTTCCTTTTCTTTTTTTCCTTTTCTCTCTCTTTGCTCTTTCTCTCGCTTTCACCTTCTCTCTTTCTACCCTTCTATCTTTTTCTTCTTTTTTCTCTCCTTCTCGCTTTCTTGCTTTCAATTTCTCTTTGGATTTTATTCTTTCTCTCTCTTTCTTTCCCCCTCTCCCACTATTTCTCTTTATATTTCTTTAGATTCTCGCGTTCTCTCTCTCTCACTTTCTTTGTTTGTCTTTGTCTCTCTCTCTCTCTCTGTCTTTTTACCTTTTACTTTCTCTTCTTTTTTTCCTTTTTCTCTTTTCTCTCTCGCTTTCTCCTTCTCTCTTTCTACCCTTCTATCTTTTTCTTCTTTTTTCTCTCCTCGCTTTCTTGCTTTCAATTTCTCTTTGGATTTCATTCTTTCTCTCTCTTTCTTTCCCCCTCTCCCACTATTTCTCTTTATATTTCTTTAGATTCTTGCGTTCTCTCTCTCTCTCTCACTTTCTTTGTTTGTCTTTGTCTCTCTCTCTCTCTCTCTGTCTTTTTAGCTTCTTTTACTTTCTCTTCTTTTTTTCCTTTTCTCTCTTTTCTCTCTCGCTTTCTCCTTCTCTCTTTTTCTTCTTTTTTCTCTCCTTCTCGCTTTCTTGCTTTCAATTTCTCTTTGGATTTCATTCTTTCTCTCTCTTTCTTTCCCCCTCTCCCACTATTTCTCTTTATATTTCTTTAGATTCTTGCGTTCTCTCTCTCTCTCTCTCTCTCTCACTTTCTTTGTTTGTCTTTGTCTCTCTCTCTCTCTCTCTGTCTTTTTAGCTTCTTTTACTTTCTCTTCTTTTTTTCCTTTTCTCTCTTTTCTCTCTCGCTTTCTCCTTCTCTCTTTCTACCCTTCTATCTTTTTCTTCTCTTTTCTTCTCTCTCCACTATTTTTCTTTTTATCTCTTGTTTCTAGCGTTCTCTCCCCCTCTCTCTCTCTCTCTCTTTCTTTGTTTCTCTTTGTCTCTATCTCTTTGTGTATTTTTACCTTCTACTTTCTCTTCTTTTTTTTTTCTCTCTCTCTCTCTTGCTTTCTCCTTCTCTCTTTCTACCCTTTTATCTTTTTCTTCTCTTTTTTTCTCCTCTTTCTTGCTATCAATTTCTCTTTGGATTTCTTTCTTTCTCTCTTTCTTTCCCCCTCTCCCACTATTTCTCTTTTTATCTCTTTTGTTTCTCGTGTTCTCTCTCTCTCTCCCTCTCCTTTTCTCCCTTTATCTCTGTCCTCTCTGTCACCCTCTCTCTTTTTCTTATTTCTTTCTCTCTTTTTCTTTCTCTCTAATCTACTAGTCCGGCCCCCGAGAGAATGTTTATTCCATCGTGTGGCCCCCGAGTTAAAAGGATTTTGACACCCCTGTTTTAGAAGCAGGAACGTGTTTATGTTTTCAGTCCGTCCTAGAGTTAGGGTACGGAGTTTGCATGCGGGCGGAGGTCGTACTTGGGCCATTGAATTTGGAGTAGAGACACCAGATTAGTGTTAATGACGGAAACAGATGGATTTCTCCGTCCCCCCGATACGGAAAAGGTCGACTTGCTGCTGCGGCTCGTGTCACGTTTCCTTGAGGCTTGACGCTTCATATCCAGTTGGCCACATGTCTGCAATATTCTACTCACTTCTATTTAGGCTCAAGAGGAGTTTGGGCCTTTTACAGGCACAACTTCCTGAATACCGCACTGTTAAATGTGAAACTGGAGTGCCACGTCCAATTTCCTTGGGTAGGGTGACTTGAACTGGATTACTTTCAATGACTTTTGGATGACTCCAATAACAAATATGCTCATAAAACTAAATAGGAATCAAATGATGACTCACAACACGCGGTAAGCTTTCTCTCCTGGCTTTGATGTCTTTGATCTCCGGCAAAACGAACATCAAATGCCACAGAAACAAAATGAAAATCAATCCAAACATCATTTTTGCCGTTCCATGTATTCCGTTACTCCCCAAGCCACATGCTAACAAGTTATGCAAACGGATACAAGCTAACGGCTGCAGGCTAACAGCAACTTGCTAACGAGTCAGGCCAAAAGCTACAGGCTAACGGCTACTTGCTAACGAGTCAGGCCAACAGCTACAGGCTAACGGCTGCATGCTAACGGCTACATGCTAACAAAGTATGCTAACGGCTACTTGCTAACGAGTCAGGCCAACAGCTACATGCTAACCACCAAGTGCTAATGGTTACATGCTCACGGCAAAAGGCTAACGGTAACATGCTAAAAGCTGCAGGCTAACAGAAACTTGCTAACGAGTCAGGCCAATAGCTACAGGCTAATGGCTGCATGCTAACAGCTGCATGCTATCAGCTGCATGCTAACAGGGTTGGGTAGGGTTACTTGAACTGGATTACTTTCAATGACTTTTGGATTACTCCAATACCAAATATGCTCATAAAAGACAAAAGAAACTCAATATGAATAAAATGATGACTCACAACACGTGGTAAGCTTTCTCTCCTGGCTTTGATCTCTTTGATCTCCGACAAAACATAAAATGCGTTCCATGTATTCCGTTACTCCCCAAGCCTGCACAAAATGGAGTCATTTGATTCATATTTACTTTCTTTTGTCTTTTATTAGCATATTTTGCTCTCCCTCCCTTTTTTTTCTTTTCTCTTTCTTTTCTCTCTCACTCTTGCATCGACCTCCTCTTTCTCCCCTTCTATCTCTCCCACTCTCTTTTTCTATTTCTGTTTGAATTTCTGTCTCTCTTTTTTTGCCCCCTCTCTCACTATTTCTCTTTTTATCACTTTTGTTGAACATTCTCGGTGTCTCGCTCTCCCTTATCCTCCCTTTCTTTCTTTGTCCCACCCTCTCTCTCGTTCTCTCTCTCTCTTTCTAGTCTTTCTTTCTTTTTTTTGTTGTTTCTTTTTTCTTTCTCTCTATATTTTCTTGTCATTCTTCCTTTTTTTCTTTCTTTCTTTCTTTCTTTCTTTCTCTCCATCTTTTCTTGTCATTCTTCCTTTTTTTCTTTCTTTCTTTCTCTCCATCTTTTCTCGTCATTCTTCCTTTTTTTCTTTCTTGTCATTCTTCCTTTTTTTCTTTCTTTCTTTCTCTCCATCTTTTCTCGTCATTCTTCCTTTTTTTCTTTCTTTCTTTCTCTCCATCTTTTCTTGTCATTCTTCCTTTTTTTCTTTCTTTCTTTCTTTCCATCTTTTCTTCTCATTCTTCCTTTTTTCTTTCTTTCTTTCCTTCTCTCCATCTTTTCTTTTCATTCTTCCTTTTTTTCTTTCTTTCTTTCTTTCCATCTTTTCTTCTCATTTTTCCTTTTTTTCTTTCTTTTTTTCTTTCTCTCCATCTTTTCTTTTCATTCTTCCTTTTCTTTTTTTCTTTCTTTCTCTCCATCTTTCCTTTTCATTCTTCCTTTTTTCTTTCTTTCTTTCTGTCTCTTTTTTTCCTTCCTTCCTTTCTCTTTCTTTCTCTTTCTTTTGACTTTTCTTTATTTCTTTTGACCTTTCTTTCTTTTGACCTTTCTTTCTTTCTTTCTTTCTCTTTCTTTCTTTCTTTCTCTTTCTTTCGCTTTCTTTCTTCCTGTCCATCTCTTTTTTTTCCATTCTTCCTACCTCATTAGTCCGGCCCACGACAGAATGTTTGTTCGATGGTGTGGCCCCCCCTGAGTTCAAATGAGTTTGACACCCCTGGGTTAAACTATCCCAAGCCATCAGATCAAAGTTTGAATCGTTCCCCCTCTCACTGCCCGACGACGTTCCTCTCGGTTCCCTCCCCGCTCCCGGCTATACGAGACGGCCCAATAAGCCGTGAAATGACTTTCCTGTCTCCTCCGCATTCCCCTCTCGTCCCTCGTCCCCGTGACACTCGTGTGAAACCTTCTAGGGAGAAGTGACGAGCGCCACGTATTTACATTCCTAATTTGACGGGAGAGCGGCTAAACAAACAGAGGGAGGCGACGCAGACTCGCTCGATCCTCCTCTGGCATAAGCTTCCCGCCCCCGCTTTGCTCTCCGGGGAACCCATCGGTCCTATTCCTGGGATGAGTAGACGCTCCCGAGGCAAACGCTCCAGATTCAATTATGAGCTATGTCGGGAATTCAATTGTTCAAATTGTTCCAACGAGTTATCCGACTCCGTTAACCAAACACAACCTACATTCACCTAACAATGCATGCTCATTTCTTTCTGGGATATTTATGTCACGGAAGGTTACCCAAGAATCTAGATAGATAGATGTCTAGATAGATAGATGTCTAGATAGATAGATGGATAGATGTCTAGATATATATATATATATATATATATATATATATATATATATATAGATAGATGTCTAGATAGATAGATAGATAGATAGATGTCTAGATAGATAGATAGATAGATGTCTAGATAGATAGATATATAGATAGATGTCTAGATAGATAGATATATAGATAGATGTCTAGATAGATATATAGATAGATAGATGTCTAGATAGATATATAGATAGATAGATGTCTAGATAGATATATAGATAGATAGATGTCTAGATAGATATATAGATGTCTAGATAGATATATAGATACATAGATAGATGTCTAGATAGATAGATATATAGATACATAGATAGATGTCTAGATAGATAGATATATAGATACATAGATAGAGTTCTAGATAGATAGATGTCTAGATAGATAGATGTCTAGATAGATGTCTAGATAGATGTCTAGATAGATAGATAGATGTCTAGATAGATAGATAGATGTCTAGGTAGATAGATAGATGTCTAGATAGATAGATAGATGTCTAGATAGATAGATAGATGTCTAGATAGATAGATAGATAGATAGATGTCTAGATAGATAGATAGATGTCTAGATGTCTAGATAGATAGATATATAGATAGATAGACAGATAGATGTCTAGAGAGATAGATGGAGATCGAGAGATAGAGAGATAGATAGATAGATAGATAGATACTTTATTCATCCCCGCAGGGAAATTCAGATTTCCAGCAGCATCCCTGAGCTGAGAACAATACAATAATAAAGCAAAAAGAATACAATATAGAAATACCCAGTGTGACGTGCAAATGCCC
This sequence comes from Urocampus carinirostris, assembly GCF_059441175.1. Taxonomy (NCBI): domain Eukaryota; kingdom Metazoa; phylum Chordata; class Actinopteri; order Syngnathiformes; family Syngnathidae; genus Urocampus; species Urocampus carinirostris. Next base: position 7,612,006 of record NC_142351.1, on the reverse strand, counting down.
ACTGGACAAGAATAGCCGGCGTTTCCACACGGGGGCAGATTTCATTTCTTAAATAATTCAACTAAGTGAACGCCATCGAATTAGCCGAGTTATAGTGTCGCTTGAGTTTCTCTCAAGCCCCCTCTCTGGATCTTCTGCCTTTTTTGCTCTTCCCACGTTTTTTCTGCTAGCTGGTGTACCGGCTCCACCCATGGGCATGCCAGGAAAACCCCCACGCGGGGTCCACTTCCTCGCCTCGATGTCTGGAGAAACTCAAAACAGGAGAGCGTTTCCACGTCATCCTTGTTCTCCAAACCTCGCCTGCCTTCCTGTTATCAAAATTCCCCAGCCGAAACATTCCGAATTTGGATCAGCGTGACCTGTCATTGAACTTCAGCCTACCCGGTGAAAATCTTCATTGCACTCCATAAATGTAACTTGTATTTAATCATATAAAATCCTTTATAGTAAAATGTATAAAATCCTTCAGCTACGAAGAGGATTATCTAGGGATGTGTACGTCTGTGTGTGCAATTTGTTGAAATGGCAGGGGTCGAGATCCTCCCGTTTTCTTTATCACCTGCATCAAGAAGGAAATCTTACCTAGCGTGTGTGTGGTGTGGCCGATCCAATTCTTCGTAAAGGTGGGATGGGCGGGATTCATCACCCCTTGGCACCGCCTGAATGGGATCAGAATAGAAAGCTGGTTATCCTCTAATTCACGGGTCGGCAACCTACGGCACAGGGTTAACCAGTGGCACTTGAGTGAACGGCAAAGTAATAATTATTTTTTTTTTTAAATGCGCATTTTACCTGAAATTTAGACATTTTCATCGCGAGCGTGTGTCTTTGAACCCTCCCACAGAAACACCGGCGCGCGATAAACGAACAAATCACGACAACCGAATCATGACGGCTCCTTGAGCGGAAAAATCTCGTTCGAATGGGGCTTTGTGCAAAAAATGACCGTGCTGTTTGTGCATTATGCCTCGCGGGTCAAGTGTTAAACGTCATCACGAGACGAAATATGAACATGAATTCAAGGACGAGTCTGAAAATGAAAAAATCCTCCCGCCCCCGCGTGAACGCGCATTCTGCTGCGATCCGACAAAAGCATTCTATATAATAAGTTTATTAAAACAATAAAGCGAGCTACTTAAAACAATTAAGCGATCGTAGTCTATATAACGCATTTATTAAAACAATAAAGGGCGATCGTATTCTACAAAATGCGGTTGCAAAAGTCACCAACTCCGGAGACCAATCAACGAACGCTATAATATCCACGATTACAACTACCGTTAATTCCGGACTATAAGCCGCTACTTTTTTCCCAAACTTTCAATCCTGCGGCTTATTCAGTGATGCGGCCAATTTATGTCATTTTTCTAACGGCCGCCAGCGGCGCTCGAGTACATAAGGTAAGATTTAGACCGGTGGAATAAATGCGCCGAGGAAGACTGCAACTTCTTGGCTTGTGCATAAATTAAATTAGCGTAAACATACCCTCATCATGCAAAATGCAAAAAGAAAGGCACATGACGCAGCTTTCATATGACAAAGTTTCTTTCCGACACTGAGGAAGACGACTTTGATGGCTTCAGTTCTAAGGAGGAAGATGAGGACGGTTTACCGTGATTTTTACAAGTGCGGTATGTTTTTTTTTACTAGACCCGTTTACTGTATTGCGAGCGTGTTGCTACCATTAACTGCTCTGTCACGGGCACTGTTTGGGATGAAAGTTATATTATTATTATTAAAGCTTTGAAAACTCTCGGTGTGCCGTCGTTCTTTGTAAATATGTGTAACCCATGTATAATATGTATTTGCAACTGTATATTTTTGTAATGTATTTATTTTAGACACTTATTCTGATATGTTTTGCACGGGCAAATGAAAAAGAAGGGGCGGAACAAACGCGGGCTGACGGGAAGTGGGGTAAAGGTGAGGAACAGACAGACCTGTTTGTGGACGCGGCCGACAATAGTGGACATATATTTTTCCCACCCTTACCTTTGGAAATATACACTTTTTTCCCTGGATTACTTTCAACGGGACCCGGACTCTGCAGGTCTGCATCAAACTTTAAGTCCCGGTATCATTTTCTGTTCATGTTGCCAGCTGTGATTTTTGGACTGTGTACTTTAATGATAGACATTTAGTTTCAATGGCGGGACTTGAAGTCGGGTTAATTTTGTGTTTGTGTTACATTTTTTAATGTGGGCGCACGCGGCTTATATACAGGTGCGGCTTGTGTAAGTACAAAATCGATTTTCCTCTTAAAATGTGGTGGGTGCGGCTTATAATCAGGTGCGCCCTATCATCCGGAATTTAAGGTAATGGTACACAAATAGCCTTTATTTGATGTACTATAATAGCCATATGTAATGGATTTTACTGTGAATGAAACCCCAGTTGCCTTGGATCCCGCGGTGTAAACAAATCGTTTTTTTTTTGTTTTTTGTTTTTTTCATTTAAAATCGGATTTCCCTGCCTATACTGTTTGCAAAGTAAACCTATTATGCTTTTTTTGGTTTTGGGATCCAACGACAGAGGAATACCTCCACTTTGTGATGTGTTACTGAATAGGTATTCGACAAATCCTTTTTTTCATCACTACTATTATTACCGTATTTTCCGCACTATAAGGCGCACCTAAAAGCCTTTATTTTTTCAAAAGCTGACCATGCGCCTTATAATACAGTGCGCCTTATATATGGATCAATATTAAGTCGCAAAGTCTTGCAACTAAGGCAAGCAGCCGCCGACTCGATTTTTCCCCGAAGGCCAAGTAGTACGCGTGTATGCTGGGATTTATTTACCGGCGTTTCATTGGCTAACCAATGTGTCAATCATCATTTGAATGGATCACTATTGGCTAAAGTTATTCGGAGGTCAAGGGGCGGATCCTTTTTATCATTTACAGGCTGGCATTGGCTTAAACGGCAAAACAAGGCCTGCAATTGGCCGAAAAAGATGAATGTGTATAGCACGTGGTTGACGGCATACAGAAAGCATTTTTTACTATACTGTATTTGTAAATATTTTATGCCCCTGGATTTACTACACTCACGGATATAAGAGGACCTTGGCTGCACATTATTATGAACACGACTTTGGTGAGCTGCTCCGGCTATATATTATCCCTGTATCTTGTTTCAGACTGAACTCGATGTTTCTATGATAAGCGGTGCAGATAATGGATGGAATGGAGTGTCTATTTTTAAATTCAACTCAATTCCAAGTGTTTATTGTCATACATACAGTAAAGTTGCGAGCGAGAAAGAAAATAGAAACTAAGGAATGGTTGGCATTTCTTGAATCCCAAGACTTTAACCTTCCGAATGATATTTGGAACGATGCATTTGAGTGACATCGTACGGACACAGCATCCGGACACGTATTTGCGTCTTTGCAAGCTTTGGGAATGTTAAGGGGGTAAGAAGTTGGACTGAACCATCTGACTGTTTTGTCCACGTTCCCATTGTAGCGCCTTATAATCCGGTGCGCCTTATAGTGCGGAAAATAGGGTATTATTAATAATAGTAATATTATGAGAAACGTTCTGAAGCTCTTCAAAATCACCGTGCTGACATATTTATGTCACGGAAGGTTACCCAAAAAGTCACAAGTCAATATCTCAAACATTTTAGCAGGGGAGTCCGATTTTGGCAGGTGAAATGCACACAAACACACAAAACATGAGATTTTAACGCCAAACCAGCAGAAACAAAAACCAGGTTTTTGTAGTGTTTTAATTTCTGATACAATGTCTTTTGCACCACCATCCATTTTAACTTGATTGATTACCAAAGAATATGACTTTGGTTTTATTTCAATTTCAAGATCATTTAATTATATCCATCCATACTTTTAGATTAATTAATTCACAATTAATGCAGGTTACCAAATCAATATAGTGATCATTTGAATAGAAACTGTTAGTGTCGTCCGCAAATATTACTAATTTTAATCGTTTTGAAACGTTAAAAATATCATTAATATATAAATTAAATAACTGTGGACCCAGGATAGAACCCTGTGGTACTCCACGACAAGTATTCAGATGGATGGATGGATATTGTCACGAGGAGACCGGACCAGAACGGAGGCAGGAGGCAGGAAGGGAGAACTCAATTGCGTTGACGATCAAAACTATTTTTTAAGGAAATAAAAGTCGTCCAAAACTCAGGGACAAAACAGATCCAAAACAGGCTTTTACTCAAAACTTGAAAACACAGGTTTCCTCCGAAACAAACAAACCAGGACAGAGCAAAACAGAAAGGGAAATGCAGACAGAAAATGCAATGAGCCAGCACCCGCAAAACCCAAAACCCCCCTTAAGCAGCAATCGCGCAAATTAGGCGATCTGCTTCAGCTGTTGCCCAGGGGGCGGGGCCAGCCGGTTGCCACGGCGACCATGCCGGACACGACAGATATAAACAAGTAGAATGTGTCCGATGCTTGCTTTCCAGCTTAATTTATTGTCTATGATGATAAAACCGTGCACCGTGGTGAACATGTATGCTAGTGTTTTTTAAAAAAATAGCCTTTATGAAAAAAAACAACAACTAAAAGGCAACAGAGAGGAGAAACATTAAATCCTATTGTGGTTCATATTTGTGTTTTCACACCGCCTCGTTAAAAAACGCCTCTCTCAATCGCAGTGAGATGCTTCTTTTACGCCCGTGCGCAAAATGGCAACAAATCCCAGCATGCACAATGGGTGGGTTTACAAGTGTAGAGAACAGAGGGATCGGAAAAGTTTGGTGAGTGAAAAAGCACCACCTCACAATGGCAACACAGGACCATTGCCTGCTTTTCAATTTGATCTACCGCAGGGGTAGGGAACCTATGGCTCTGGAGCCATATATGGCTCTTTTCATGAGTACGTATGGCTCCGAAATAAAACGGAACTGTCGCACATCTCTCTGTGGCCTTCCAAAGTCAAGCGATCTCATCCCGATTTTGCTCCGTATAAAGCCGAAGCAACTTTATGCAGAAGTTCGATAAGAAACCATTTCAACTGATAAATGAAAACGCTGACTTTGATTGGGTGAGCAGTACAGGTGGGCGGATCCCTGCTCTCTCTCTCTCTCTCTCTCTCGCTCGCTCAGTGCAGTCTACACCCAAAGTGAATATGACGATATGCTTATCGTTTGCAGTATTTTGTGACATTTTCACAAAAGAACTTTGCATGCACCTGGTTTTGAAACCGTTAATTTCATGGAAAAAAATGACCTCGACAAGGAAATCATCAAATGACACACAGTGAAATCAAATGTGCTGAAGAACTAGCTTTTGTCTAGCGCACAGGTGTCAAATTCATTTTAACTCGGGGGCCACACGATAGAACAAACATTATGTCGGGGGCCGGACTAGTAGACTATTAAGAGAGATAAAGAAATAAGAGAAAGAGGGAGGGAAAAGGAGAGAGGGCGGGACAAAGAAAGAAAAAGAGAGAGAGGGAGAGAGCATGAGAAACAAAAGAGATAAAAAGTCCTGAGAGAGGGGGAAAAAATAGAGAGGAATAAAGAAATCCAAAGAGAAATAGAAAGACAGAAGGGGAGAAAAGAGAAAAGAGAGCGCGAAGGGTAGGAAGAGAGAAAGATAAAAGAGAGAAAAGGAAGAAAGAGCAAAAGAAGTTAAAAAGACACAGAAAGAGAAAGAAACAAGGAGCAACAAAGGAAGAGAAAAAGAGAGAGAGCGTGAAAGAGACAGAGTAGGAGAAAAGGGGTGGAAGAGAGAGAGAGAGAGAGAGAGAGAGAGAGAGAGAGAGAGAGAGAGAGAGAGAGAGAGAGAGAGAGAGAGAGAGAGAGAGAGAGAGAGAGAGAGTGCGAGAGAGAGTGCGAGAGGGATACAAACAAACAAGTACAGTGTCTTTGCGAGAGGCACCTGCCTTTGGCATTCTTTTTCTCTTGCGCTTCTCTGAGTGTTGTCTCGCGGGCCGGATTCAATCCCTTAGCGGGCCTGATCTGGCCCGCGGGCCGCCTGATTGACACCGGTGGTCTAGAGAGTGTGTTTGGCGTTTTTTTTTTTCAATTTTGTCTGAAAATATATGATGTGGCTCTCTCAATTTCTTTTGAAAACATTTTTTTCTTTTATGGCTCAAAATGGTTCCTGACCCCTGATCAACCGTATTATCCGGACTATAAGTCTCAGGACTGTAGAAAAATGCAGAATCGAGAAGGAAAACCTGTACGACCTTGATGCTCAATTCAGACTTTTGGGTGAAATCCGATGTTTTTGTGAAATTGTTCACATATCCAACTCAATGCGACTTATATGCAATCTCCTGTGACTTCTATGTGTCTTCTGTGTGAACGCCACCATGAGAGAACACATGATTTACACGCAATGCACTCATGTTTGCGGAAGTACTCATGGAGTCCGTCAACGAACCTCTTACCCGCAAGACATGGGTTTTGACTGTCCGGTTTCCTGCCTGAGTTTCCGGTCCGGTATCGTTCCCGTCTATTTTTGTCCTGTTTATCATTCTCTCCAATATTTGTTCCTGTCTAGTTTTTCCTGTTTAATTTCAATATCCTGTTTCCTTATCAATTCTGTCATTCCACGCCTGACTGCTGCCTAACGTGCATATTCCGTAAGATAAAAGCCTTGTGTGAGAAACGTCATGCATTTGGGTTCTCGTCCCGTTCCGGTTCATGACACATGTTCTTAACTCTTAATATGTTACGTATTAAGCCTGTTGTTCTCCATTTTATTTTACCGTAAATTCCGGACTATAAGCCGCTACTTTTTTCCCAAACTTTCAACCCTGCGGCTTATTCAGTGATGCGGCCAATTTACGTAATTTTTCTAATGGCCGCCAGCGGAGCTCCAGTGTTGCTACCATTAACTGCCCTGTCACAGGCACCGTTTGGGATGAAAGCTATATTATTATTATTAAAGCTTTGAAAACTCTCTCGGTGTACTGTCTTTCTTTGTAAATATGTGTAATCCATGTATAAAATGTATTTGCAACTGTATATTTTTGTAATGTATTTTTTTGTATTTATTTTAGACACTTATTCTGATATGTTTTGCACAGGTGAATGAAAAATGAGGGGCGGAACAAACGCGGGGTGACGGGTTTAGTGGGGACCGCTAAAGGTGAGGGACAGACAAAAAACAATGTGAAGAGGGGAATAAAAAGTTGGTTAAAGAAAAGGAGTTGCGTGAGTAAATGTGTTCATCTGATATATTTTTCCCACCCTTATCTTTGGAAATATACACTTTTTTCCTTGGATTACTTTCAACGAGACCCGGACTCTGCAGGTCTGCATCAAACCTTAAGTACCGGTATCATTTTCCGTTCATTTTGCCGGCTGTGATTTTTGGACTGTGTACTTTAATGAAGGACGTTTAGTTTTAATCGCGGGACTTACAGTCGGGTTTGGGTAAATATTGTGTTTGTGTTATGTGGGCGCATGCGGCTTATATACAGGTGCGGCTTGTGTATGTACAAAATCGGTTTTCCTCTGAAAATGTGGTGGGTGCGGCTTATAATCAGGTGGGCTCTATAGTCCGGAATTTACGGTAATTTTAAATTGCCCTTCAAGATGACATGCATTTTTTGTGAATTATATTGGTTTTTTTTTCCCCTTCCTAAAGATACATTTTTTGGCTGGTGTGACTTATACTCTGGAGCGACTTAGAGTCCGAAAAATATGGTAATCTCCTGTCTGGTGTGACTTTCCAGATCCAAACACGGGCTGTTTACTCACTTGATGGCTTAGCCGTCCAAGGTGTCGCACACGTTAGCATAAATGCAATCACACATGTACACTGACAGACATCTACAAGACTGCTGACAAGCTAAACAAGCAAGCGCGGGTCACGCAGAACACAGAAAACACCTGAGGGTTGGCTGTTCATACAAACGCAGCTCCATCAGCACAAGTAGATAGATGGATAGATGTCTAGATAGATAATGTCTACACACACAGACAGACAGACAGACAGACAGATAGCTAGATAGATAGATGTCTAGTTGTTTAGATGGATAGATAAATGTCTAGATAGATAGATAGAGATAGATAGATGTCTAGATTGATAGATAGATGTCTAGATAGATAGATGGATAGCTGTCTAGATAGCTGTCTAAATGTCTATATAGATAGATGTCTAGACAGATATATGTCTACACAGACAGACAGACAGACAGACAGATAGATAGATAGCTAGATAGATAGATGTCTAGTTGTTTAGATGGATAGATAAATGTCTAGATAGATAAATGTTTCGATAGATAGAGATAGATAGATGTCTAGAATGATAGATAGATGTCTAGATAGATGTCTAGATAGATGTCTAGATAGATAGATGGATAGATGTCTAGATAGATAGATAGATAGATGTATAGATGGATAGATGGATAGACGTATAGATGTTTAGATGGATAGATAGATAGACAGATGTCTAGATAGATAGATGTATAGATAGATAGATGTATAGATAGATAGATGTATAGATAGATAGATGTATAGATGTCTAGATAGATAGATAGATAGATGTATAGATGTTTGGATGGATAGATAGATAGACAGATGTCTAGATAGATGTCTAAATAGATAGATATATAGATAGATAGATGTATAGATGTCTAGATAGACAGATCTCTAGATAGATAGATAGATGTATAGATGTTTAGATGGATAGATAGATAGACAGATGTCTAGATAGATAGAATGATAGATAGATAGACAGATGTCTAGATAGATAGATGTATAGATAGATAGATGTCTACACAGACAGACAGACAGACAGATAGATAGCTAGATAGATAGATGTCTAGTTGTTTAGATGGATAGATAAATGTCTAGATGGATAAATGTTTCGATAGATAGAGATAGATAGATGTCTAGAATGATAGATAGATGTCTAGATAGATGTCTAGATAGATGTCTAGATAGATAGATGGATAGATGTCTAGATAGATGTCTAGATGTCTAGATAGATAGATGGATAGACGTATAGATGTTTAGATGGATAGATAGATAGACAGATGTCTAGATAGATAGATGTCTAGATAGATAGATGTATAGATAGATAGATGTATAGATGTCTAGATAGACAGATCTCTAGATAGATAGATAGATGTATAGATGTTTAGATGGATAGATAGATAGACAGATGTCTAGATAGATGTCTAGATAGATAGATAGAATGATAGATAGATAGACAGATGTCTAGATAGATAGATGTATAGATAGATAGATGTCTACACAGACAGACAGACAGACAGATAGATAGCTAGATAGATAGATGTCTAGTTGTTTAGATGGATAGATACATGTCTAGATAGATAAATGTTTCGATAGATAGAGATAGATAGATGTCTAGAATGATAGATAGATGTCTAGATAGATGTCTAGATAGATGTCTAGATAGATAGATGGATAGATGTCTAGATAGATGTCTAGATGTCTAGATAGATAGATGGATAGACGTATAGATGTTTAGATGGATAGATAGATAGACAGATGTCTAGATAGACAGATGTCTAGATAAATAGATGTATAGATAGATAGATGTATAGATAGATAGATGTATAGATAGATAGATGTATAGATGTCTAGATAGATAGATAGATAGATGTATAGATGTTTGGATGGATAGATAGATAGACAGATGTCTAGATAGATGTCTAGATAGATAGATATATAGATAGATAGATGTATAGATGTCTAGATAGACAGATCTCTAGATAGATAGATAGATGTATAGATGTTTAGATGGATAGATAGATAGACAGATGTCTAGATAGATGTCTAGATAGATAGATAGAATGATAGATAGATAGACAGATGTCTAGATAGATAGATGTATAGATAGATAGATGTATAGATGTCTAGATGTCTAGATAGATAGACAGATGTCTAGATAGATAGATAGATAGATAGATAGACAGATGTCTAGATAGATAGATAGACAAACAGATGTCTAGATAGATAGATGTATAGATAGATGTATAGATGTATAGTTAGATAGACAGATGTCTAGATAGATGTCTAGATGTCTAGATAGATCTATAGATAGATAGATAGAGATAGATAGATAGACGGATAGACAGATGTCTAGATAGATGTCTAGATAGATAGATAGACAGATGTATAGATAGATGTATAGATAGATGTATAGATAGATGTACAGATAGATGTATAGATAGATGTATAGATAGATAGATAGATAGAGATAGATAGATAGAGCAGAACAGGATGCTAGATGTCAAGTAGAGGACAATAACGTGTGGGTGTGAGCGTGCTCGTCCATTTATGTTGGCTGTTGAGCAAAGAATCATGCAAATTCTCAAGGGACGTGCAGGAGAAAGGGATAGGGAAGCGTTTCGGACAAATTGAGCCAAATTCTTTAATCTATTGATTGTATTATCATAAAAGCCTGGAGGCATTGTCTAGATTATGGATGCTTTACAGACACAATCCCATTAATCCAAACTTGACGGCCAGTTTTAGTGACAGATTCCGATTCAGATCTACTTTATTGTCATTCTAGGACACGTGTATACAGAACGAAATGTCGATACATCTGACCCGCACAGTTGAATGTACAAGATATAAATAAAATGTTGTATTGAGTTGGAGTATTGAAGTACTAATAATATACTAAATAATTATGGCTATGTATCGTATTTTACAGTAGTGCAAAGAGTGCGAGAGGAGCAGCTAACCAGATGTGCAAAATGGGCAGTCAGGTAAACAAGTCATTATACAATAACAATAACAAAAAAAGATGTCTGGGGAGATAAAGAACCCGGGTCATCCTGGTTAGCAGTCGGGGGCCACACGATAGAACACAAATTCCGTCGGGGCCGGACTAGTAGATTAAAGAGAAAAGAAAAAGAGAGATAAAGAAATAAGAGAAAGAGGGAGGGGAAAGGACAGAGGGTGGGACAAAGAAAGGGAGAGAGAGGGAGAGAGCGTGAGAAACAAAAAAGGAAAAAGTCGTGAGAGAGGGTCAACGGAAAGGGAGAGGAAGAAAGAAATCCAAAGAGAAATAGAAAGACAGAAGGAGAAAAAAAAAGAGAAAAGGAAGAGCGAAGGGTTGGAAGAGAGAAAGAGAAAAGAGAGAAAAGGAAAAAAGGAAGTTAGAGCAAAAAAAGTTAAAAAGACACAGAGGGAGAAAGAGACAAAGAGACAGCTTTCACTGGTTTACCCCTGCCGCATCATACAGGTGCCCTGCCCATCCCTTAGCACAGGGGTGTCAAACTCGTTTCAGCTGGAGGCCACAAATGCGATTAAAAAATCGCACGGGGCCCGGACTAGTAAGTTTAAGAACAAGAGAGAGGGAGAAAAAGAGGGAGAAAGAGAGGGAGGGAAAGAGAGAGCAATAAACTGATAGGGAGAACAAGGGAGACGGAGTAACAGTGAGTGAAAAAGAGAGAACAGATATGAATGGAGAAGAAGGGGGAAATGATTATAGAGAGAAAATGCTGGCCTACTCTTGATCCCAAGAGCCAAGAAGAAATCCGCAGGGTAGAGAGCGTTCTGCATCCGAGCCCCGGTGCTGTGGGATGCTCTTCCCCCTGAGATCCGATTTGCAACCTCAGTGGAATTGTTTCAATCTAAGCTTAAAATACACGTATACTCTATAGCATATGAATAATCTATATTTTATGTTGATAATATGTGTATTATTTGCTCTCATGTAGGTTTTAGATCAGGGGATGGTGTCATAATAGTCTGTAATAAGAGTTTGCAATAGTCTTTGATCTGTGCAGCCCTTTGAGACTCTTTGTGATTAAGGGAATCACAAATAAACATGACTTGACTAACTGGAAATGAACGCTGTGAAAACATAAAGCAACTGGAAGCTGTTTTAACGGCACAGCACTTTTCCTCATGTTGAGGTTTTTGAGTTTTTCCTTGCTCTCATGTAGGTTGCAGATCAGGGGATGGTGTCATAATAGTCTGCAGTTTGCAATAATCTTTGATCTATGCAGCCCTTTGAGACTCTTTGTGACTAAGGGAATCACAAATAAACCGGACTTGACTTGACTAACTTGAAATGAACGCTGTGAAAACATAAAGCAACTGGAAGCTGTTTTAACGGTTGACCGAGGATGAATTGATCAAAGACTGTTCAAAGAATGCCAGCCTGAATAGTCGGCCCTCGTCTTCAGCTAGTACAAAATGCTGCAGCGAGGCTTTTAACTAAGACATGACATTACGCCGATTTGGGCTAACCTGTATTGGCTCCCTGTTAGCCTAAGATGTGATTTCAAGGTTCTCTTATTATTATTATACTAAATCATAATAGTCTGCAGTTTGCAATAGTCTTTGATCCGTGCAGCCCTTTGAGACTCTTTGTGATTAAGGGCGTCACAAATAAACATGACTTGACTAACTGGAAATGAACGCTGTGAAAACATAAAGCAACTGGAAGCTGTTTTAACGGTTGGTTGAGGGTAAATTGATCAACGACTGTTCAAAGAATGCCAGCCTGAATAGTCAGCCCTCAATTTTGGTCCTCTTCCTGAAACATTTGGACACCCATTTTGATACAAAGATATGAAGTATAGATACTAAACTGCAAAAAACGTTTTTGCGCCTCTGCGGTTCCTTTGTATAAGAAATCCCGACGAAGCAGAAGTTCTCAGTCCGATCTCAAATCAACACGCGAGGCTCCTCGAACAATCTCCGTCTCCTAAAGAGTATAATTGTGTTCGGCTGAGTGAGCACGGAATAACTCTTCTCCATTTTCTCCTAATTAGAGAGCTCTTCTTAGACGTTGCCAGATGAGACTGAAAGACACACATACGGGCGCTTACGCATACGCACGGCCAGCTGTCACATTTATCAGCGAGTATTGCTCGTCGCAGGAAATGAATTCCTGGGAGGACGGCGGGCTTCCGTGCAATGTTATGAAGCTCACGTAGACGATGAAGCTCCCAATGCCGAGACACAAAGCCCGGACTTTCCTCCTGCAAGTGAGAAGCCATGGATCGGTCTCCTCCAAGCGGCTGTCGCTCCTCAAAAGGCAGAACTAGGTTTCCTGTTAAGTGTCGGCTTATGTTTGGAGAACAAAGCCCTGAGGACGTGGAAGCGCTTGGTGTTGTTTTGAGTTTCTCCAGACGAGGTGGCGACAAGGTGGAGTCCACGTGGGGAGTCTCTGGCCCGCCCCATGGGAGGAGTCAGCACGGCCCATGGGAGGAGCCGACACCCCAGCTTGCAAAAAGAACTTCAGGAGTCAGAAGATCGTGAGAGGGACAATCGAAAAAGAGACTCATGAAGCCTCGAGCGACAATCTCATCTGCACCGCTTATCCTCAGTAGGGTCGCGGGGGTGCCGGAGCCTATCCCAGCAATCATTGGGGCAGTGGGCAGGGGACACTCTGAACTGGTTGCCAGCCAATCACAGGGCACACAGGGACAGACAACTTGCTCGCTCATTCACACCTAGGGACAATGTGGACCAGCCAATCCAGCTGAAATGTGGGAGGAAACCGGAGTGCCCAGAGGAAACCCAAGCAAGTACGGGGAGAACATACAAACTCCGCACAGGAAGTCTGGTAGCTGGATTCGAACCCAAGACCTTAGAACTGTACCGCACACGCCCTAACCACTGCGCCCCTCAAGCGACAATAATTTGGCTAATTCGATGGAATTCACTTAGTTAAATTATATATATACCGCAGCCATATCCCCCTAGTGGGAGGTGTCTAGAGTCATTTCTGACTCTTTTTGGGAGATTGATTCAGAGGAGGGGGTTCCCAGCCCCCTCGCTCAACCCAACTGAGGTGTTGGGATTCATTAGGTGAGCAAAGCCTCCAATTCCAACCCCTGATGCCGAGCGCCAAGCAGGGAGGCAATGAGTACCAATATTTGAAGTCTTAGGCTGAGGCTTGAACCTGCAACCGCCCAGTCTCGGGGCGGGCGCCATACCCCCAAGGCCACCGAGCTGGTTCTGGTTTCTTCTTTTATGCCGTCTCTATTTACCCTGCTTCTTCCTTCCACCCACAATTCATCTTGGATGCTAATTAAACAACTGTGAGTCAATTATCATCATGCAGTTTTACACCATCCCCTGATCTAATACCTACATGAGGGCGAAAAATACATAACCAGCTCGGTAGCCTAGATGGTAGGGCGCCCGCTCTGAGACTGGGAGGTCGCTGGTTCAAGCCTCGGCCAAGTCATACCTAACACTGTACTGTATTTCTCTCTCTCTCTCTCCAACTTCCCTTTTTTCTTTCCTCTCTTTTCTCTTTCTCTCTTCCTATCCTTCACGCTTTCTTTTCTCTTTTCTCTCCTTCTGTCTTTCTATTTCTCTTTGGATTTCTTTCTTCCTCTCCCTTTCTTTCCCCCCTCTCTCACATCTTTTTATCTCTTTTGTTTTTCACGCTCTCTCTCTTTCTTTTCCACCACTCTGTCTCTGTGTCGCTCTTTTTCTCATCCTTTGTTGCGCTCTCTCTCTCTCTCTCTCTCTGTGTGTGTCTTTTTAACTTCTTTTGCACTAACTTCCCTTTTTCCTTTCCTCTCTTTTCTCTTTCTCTCTTCCTACCCTTCACGCTTTCTTTTCTCTTTTCTCTCCTTCTGTCTTTCTATTTCTCTTTGGATTTCTTTCTTCCACTCCCCTTCTTTCCCCCTCTCTCATGACTTCTCTTTTTATCTCTTTTGTCTCTCACGCTCTCTCTCTCTTTATTTTCCACCCCTTTTCTCCCACTCTGTCTCTGTGTCACTCTTTTTCTCATCCTTTGTTGCGCTCTCTCTCTCTCTCTCTCTCTCTCTCTCTCTCTCTCTCTCTCTCTCTCTCTCTCTCTTCTTTTGCACTAACTTCCCTTTTTCCTTTCCTCTCTTTTCTCTTTCTCTCTTCCTACCCTTCACGCTTTCTTTTCTCTTTTCTCTCCTTCTGTCTTTCTATTTCTCTTTGGATTTCTTTCTTCCTCTCCCTTTCTTTTCCCCCTCTCTCACATCTTTTTATCTCTTTTGTTTTTCACGCTCTCTCTTTCTTTTCCACCACTCTGTCTCTGTGTTGCTCTTTTTCTCATCCTTTGTTGTGCTCTCTCTCTCTCTCTCTCTCTCTCTCTCTCTCTCTGTGTCTTTTTAACTTCTTTTGCACTAACATCCCTTTTTCCTTTCCTCTCTTTTCTCTTTCTCTCTTCCTACCCTTCACGCTTTCTTTTCTCTTTTCTCTCCTACTGTCTTTCTATTTCTCTTTGGATTTCTTTCTTCCTCACCCTTTTTTTTCCCCCTCTCTCACATCTTTTTATCTCTTTTGTTTTTCACGCTCTCTCTCTCTTTCTTTTCCACCACTCTGTCTCTGTGTCGCTCTTTTTCTCATCCTTTGTTGCTCTCTCTCTCTCTCTCTCAAACTCTCTCTCTCTCTCTGTCTCTTTTTAACTTCTTTTGCTCTAACTTCCCTTTTTCCTTTCCTCTCTTTTCTCTTTCTCTCTTCCAACCCTTCACCCTTCCTTTTCTCTCCTGTCTTTCTATTTCTCTTTGGATTTCTTTCTTCCTCACCCTTTCTTTTCCCCCACTCTCACAACTTTTTATCTTTTGTTTCTCACGCTCTGTCCCCCTCTTTCTTTTTCTTTCTTTGTCCCACCCTTTCTCCCTTTCCCTCCCTCTTTCTCTTATTTCTGTATCCCTCTTTTTCTTTCTCTTTCACCTACTCGTCCGGCCCCCGACAGAATGTTTGTTCTATCGTGTGGCCCCCAATGAGTTTGACACCCCTGCCCTATTGCAACTCATAGCAGCAAAACTATATTTTAATTATTTGTATAAAAGGAAACCTTGAACTTCTTAAAAAAAAAAAAAAAAAAAAAGTGGCAGTTCTTTGCCTGCGGGCCAGATAGGAACCTTTGTCAGCTGGTGAAGGGAAAACGCAGGCGAGCATCAGAATGAAGAGAATAAAAACGAGTAGAAAGGAATATATGCCGAGCCCGAGGGAAGTCCTGCACCGGTAACAGTCCAGAACAGTCCGTGGACGGAATACCTCATGGATATTTTGCTTCTGCTGCTAACACGCCGGCTATCGAAACTGGAAACTTCAAATTCTATTTTAGAAAGTGAACGTGGCCCGGCCCTCAGCAGCTGGTGCTGCTCACTGTTATTTGGGTTTATGGCAGAAAAAAACAAGGTGCGGTGTTTGTAATTATACGGGCCAAAATAGTGCACGGGGTTGGTCTAGAGAACAGGCTGCCCTTTAATTAGCGCCGGCAGTGCACCGGGTTGTACGTGTATCGGGTGAGAGACCGTAAAAGCGTGTTGTGATCTCAGAGGAGGTCCGTTTTTAACTTAATGTGAACTAGTCTATTCCTGCATGGGCGTGCGCACAGAAGAAACATCAGTTTCCATTTCCCAGATGAAGGTAACCGATGATCTACTGGCAATGGACTTTGGGGCTTCATCACTCTTGCTGCTGCTGGACCTTAGTGCTGCTTTTGAGACTATGGACCATAATATCTGACTAGAACGGTTGGAAAAATGGATTGGTCTCTCAGGAACCGTCCTCTCATGGTTCAGATCCTACCTCTCAAATAGGACGCACTGTGTTAAATAGGGTGAAATGACATCTGGACCCTTTAGTGTTACCTGTGGTGTTCCGCAGGGTTCAGTACTTGGCCCCCTTCTTTTCAGCATTGAGGTGATATTATTCGCAAGTATAATATCAGTTACCATTGCTACGCAGATGACACTCAACTATATCTTCCGATGGAGGAATCTGCCACACTAAACTGTGGAAATTTGGAGGCCTGCCTCACTGAGATAAACGAGTGGATGTCACTCAACTTCTTGCGCCTTAACTCTGAAAAGACCGAAATGTTTGTTATTGGTCCATCTAAATGCCGTGACTTGTTCTCAAAAACTAAAAACATTGACAAAGTGTTCAGTGACTCAGTCAAAAATGTAGGTGTCATATTTGACCCCGATCTGTCCTTTCAAACACACGCTAAGAATGTTACTAGAACATCTCTGTAACCTTGCTAAAATACGCCCCATGCTGTCCCAGTCGGATGCGGAGATTATAATTACCTCCCGTCTCGATGACTGTAATGCACTACTCTCCGGTCTCCCAAAGTCCAAAATCAAGAGCCTTCAGCTGGTACAAAATGCTGCAGCGAGGCTTTTAACTAGAGAGTTTAATTACATGACCCCGATTTGAGCTAACCTGCATTGGCTCCCTGTTAACTTAAGATGTGATTTTAAGGTTCTGTTGGTATTGTACACCATCATGCATGGACTTGCTTCCTCATAACTTTCAGATTTAATTTCGCTCTATTTTCCGGTCCGGAGCCTTCGCTTTAAAATGCTGGTCTACTCGTGATCCCAAGAGCCAAGAAGAAATCCGCAGGTTCAAGAGTGTTCTCCATTCGGGCCCCGGTGCTGTGGAATGCTCTTCCCCCTGAGATTCAATCTGCAACCTCAATGGAAATGTTGAAATTCAAGTTTAAAACACACTTCTATTCTATAGCATATGAACAACATAGATTTTATGTTGACAATATCTGTGTATAATTTGCCCTCATGTAGGTTTTAGATCAGGGGATGGTGTCATAATAGTCTGTAATAAGAGTTTGCAATAGTCTTTGATCCGTGCAGCCCTTTGAGACTCTTTGTGATTAAGGGTGTCACAAATAAACATGAATTGAGGTTTTTGAGTTTTTCCTTGCCCACATGTAGATTTTAGATCAGGGGATGGTGTCATAATAGTCTGTGGTTTGCAATAGTCTTTGATCTGTGCAGCCCTTTGAGACTCTTTGTGATTAAGGGTGTCACAAATAAACATGACTTGAGGTTTATGAGTTTTTCCTTGCCCTCATGTCGGTTTTAGATCAGGGGATGGTGTCATAATAGTCTGTGGTTTGCAATAGTCTTTGATCTGTCCAGCCCTTTGAGACTCTTTGAGATTAAAGGCGTCACAATTAACATGGCTGATTTGACTTGAGGTTTTTGAGTTTTTCCTCGCCCTCATGTAGGTTTTAGATCAGGGGATGGTGTCATATTAGTCTGTGGTTTGCAATAGTCTTTGATCTGTGCAGCCCTTTGAGACTCTTTGTGATTAAGGGTGTCACAAATAAACATGACTTGAGGTTTTTGAGTTTTTACTTGCCCTCATGTAGGTTTTAGATCAGGGGATGGTGTCATAATAGTCTGTAGATTGCAATAGTCTTTGATCTGTGCAGCCCTTTGAGACTCTTTGTGATTAAGGGTGTCACAAATAAACATGACTTGAGGTTTTTGAGTTTTTACTTGCCCTCCTGTAGGTTTTAGATCAGGGGATGGTGTCATAATAGTCTGTGGTTTGCAATAGTCTTTGATCTGTGCAGCCCTTTGAGACTCTTTGTGATCAAGGGCGTCACAAATAAACATGACTTGAGGTTTTTGAGTTTTTCCTTGCCCTCATGTCGGTTTTAGATCAGGGGATGGTGTCATAATAGTCTGTGGTTTGCAATAGTCTTTGATCTGTCCAGCCCTTTGAGACTCTTTGAGATTAAAGGCGTCACAATTACCATGGCTGATTTGACTTGAGGTTTTTGAGTTTTTCCTTGCCCTCATGTAGGTTTTATATCAGGGGATGGTGTCAAAATAGTCTGTAGTTTGCAATAGTCTGTGGTCTGTGCAGCCCTTTAAGCCTCTTTGTGATTAATGGCGTCACAAGTTAACATGACTTGGCTGAAGGTTTTTGAGTTTTTCCTCACCTTCATGTAGGTTTTAGATCAGGGGATGGTGTCACGATAGTCTGTGGTTTGCAATAGTCTTTGATCTGTGCAGCCCTTTGAGACTCTTTGTGATTAAGGGTTATCCAAATAAACAGGACTTGACTTGACTAGCCAAAGTTTTGGCGATGCGGATGTGTGCAAGGGTGTTGCCTTTCAACATATGATCGGGGCACGTGTTTGCGGGATGTCGGTTAAAGTCGGCCACCGACTCGGTATCATAAAGTTCGGATAATAAGCCGCCAAGTTCTCCACCTAGCTTTTAACCTTGACATCTTAAACAAGGATACTGCTCATTTGTGGTGGCCCTGATGCCAGGGCTACGCGTTTTCCATCTATTTTTAGCTCGTCTTCGACTCGAAAATTGTAGGTTGACTCGGAGGGATTTTGTCAGTTAACAGAGTGACCGAATTCTCCGAATTAAATACGTAACACGGCGACATTGCCGGAAAAGCAAACACGAGAGAAAAACAAGGAGTAATTCCAGGTAGTTGTGTTAGCTTAGGTAATCCCAAATGCAAATTTAAAATTTAATCGGGAAAGAAAATATGGCTGTGTCCAGTACTGTCATGGGGTCTCAAAGAGTATGTTAAGATTAAAGTGTAGTAGACACTCAAAGGAAGGAGAGAAGACCTCAATTGATTTTGAACTTGCATGGAGGACAGGCAGAGACGCCTTCAAATAAGAAAGGTCAACCTGTTCAGAAGACCCTCCCCTTATCACGGTTGCCATGGAGCCCAATTGCCACCATCTGCCGTCTATTTAAACTCATTGCTCTCACGCTTCCTTTGTCAGTCCGTCAATGAACCTCTGCCCCGCAAGACGTGGGTTCTGACTCGGTCCTGTTTTCCTGTTGGTGTTTACTGTCCGGTATTGTTCCCGTTTATTTTGTCCTGTTCAATATCGGTTTCCAGTTTCATTTAAGTCTATTTTTTGTCTTGTTTATCATTTACCAGTTTTCCTTCCCATCTAGTTTGTCCAGTTTTATTTCGATATCCTGTTTCATTATCAATCCTGTCTATCCGGTCCTGTCCGGTATCGACCCCATCTGTCCGATATCTACTCGGGCTATTGGTATCGATCTTGTCGGCCCCTAGATTCCTATCATTCTAGCCAGACTGCTGCCTCAAAGTGCTTGACTCCCCATTTCCCGTAAAATAAAAGTGCTGGAGCCCATCCCAGCAATCATCGGGCAGTGGGCAGGGGACACCCTGAACTGGTTGCCAGTCGATCGCAGGGCACACGGGGACAGACAACTCGCTCGCTCATTCAACACCTAGGGACAATTTGGACCGGCCAATCCACTTGAAATGCATGTTTTTGGAATGTGGGAGGAAACCGGAGTGCCCGGAGGAAACCCACGCAAGCACGGGGAGAACATACAAACTCCGCACAGGAAGTCCGGGAGCTGGATTTGAACCCCTTAGAACTGTGCCGCACACGCGCTAACCACTGCGCCGCCGTGCTGCCCCTGAACGAATATATAGATTTTTATGATATATTTGTCACCGATTTACAATTTCAACCTGGATAAGACTAAATTTTGGGGACCCATAAATCTCTGTTGGGACCCTTAGAAGTCCCCCGACCCATCACTTTTCACTGTTTTACACTAAAGTAGCGTTGGGTAAAAGCCCATATGGAACTGCTGGGCTTCTGTCGCTCAAACAGGGTTAAGAAGCATTGAAGTCAGTGTCACAAACATCATTAGCACTTAAAAACAGATGTGGCTCTCAAACGGAGTCAAGGGCCAAAGTATAAAAGAATCGAGATTGGCTTCACAACGGGCTTCAAAACTAGACAGAGGGGACAGCTGCCTAATCTCGAGCAGATGGTTCCAACCGAAGGGAGCGACAACTGAAAAGGCTCCATTTCTTCTTACCCTACTCTATATTTTGGACCTCCGGTAGAGTCAAGTCTGCTGACTGGATGAATTCACCGAGCAGGTGTGGGCCCTCAAAGGTAAAATGGGGGAGAAAGAGGAATCTTGCCGAAGGTTGAGCATTTGCATACTATTTTCCAAAGTAGACGCACAGAGAAGGCAAGAAAAATGGAGAAGTGGTTAGGAATCGAGCCAAAATCTCAGCCCCAGAAGAAAGATTCAAAAGAAGCGAACAAAATGGATGACGCAACAAAACGTAAACGTTTGTCAATTTAGTAGCGCTCTTACTCGCGGTATTGCGGTAAGACGTTTTTCCATTGTGTGACGTCATTACACACGCACTATTTTGCTCATTTTGAATCGCCATTTTGTATTGAATGGAGCCATGTTGGTATTTGCTTGCTGAATAAATATGCTTAAAAGGTGAACCACAATGTCCTGCTTATCTTCTCACGCATGAGGAAACTACACACTCTGACATATCCTTACCAGGAATCACGGCAAAACCTCAGCCCGGAAGAAAGATTCAAAAGAAGCAAACAAAAATGATGACGCTCCGAAATGTAAACATACATTAAAACGCTACAAAACGTAAACGTCCATTCAAAGCATCGTGGAAAGAAGAGTTCTCGTAACTTGAAGCAGACAACGCGACGCAAACATTGCATGAAAGAAGATGAGTCAATACAGGTACCGTCACGGTTGCCATAGCGCCCAATTGGCCCCGCCCATGGACACCAACTGAAACACGTTAACAGATTGCTCACTGGGAGTACTTAGACGCGGTCCTTTGAGCCGTTAGTTGTCAGAGTGTCTGCTAAACTCCTGTTAAATGCCTGGTATCATGAGTTTGATCCTGTTTTATTTTTGGCCCGATCTGTTTGATTTTTGCCCAACCCTTAGTTCTGATTTCGATCCACTTGCGCGACCATGGATCCCTGAATCATGTGTGCGCGCATTCATCCTCTCCCCAATAAATTGTGAGTAACGTTACGCGGTTGGGTTCTCATTCCTGTTTCCTGTCCTGGTTCGTGACATTTCCAAAGTAGACGCACAGAGAACGCAAAAAAAATGGGGAAGTGGTTAGGAATCAAGCCAAAACCTCAGCCCCGGAAGAATGATTCAAAAGAAGCTAACAAAATTGATGACGCAGCAAAACGTAAACGTACATTAAAAGCATCGAGGAAAATGCATTGCTTACAATACCATGTCTGTGTCTTTTTGCCTGTGATTGGTCCGTTGCCACACGTGGATGCCTGTGAGATGCCTCAGTAGGAAGTGGCTGCCACCTCGAGGGTGTTTTGAAGAACTACTTTCATTCGATTTGTGATTTTTTTCAATCAATACGGTAATCTAATGTAATAAGAGGGTTAACGTAGCTGGCTTTGAAATAATTTCGCCAATGGTGTGTAGTTTGCCCTGACATGTAGTCATGTACGCAACTTCATACGATGGTGTTAGGTTCTATTTCTTAATGGGTACGGATTCAAGAGCAAGCAGAATGGCCTTCTTATGGCAAATGTCATCCAAGATACGAGACATTCTCGATATGAGCTTGACCTGCGAACAAATTCGTTTCGTATTAGAGGGTCTACTGCAGTCATGTCCAATGTCTGGCCCGAGGGCCAGTTACAGCCCGTAAGCAACTGTTCACTGGCCGGCGGCCTCTGTCATAAAATAATAATTTGTTATTTGCCAGTATAAAAGAAAAAAAAAATCATGGGAATAGTCCTTTGGCCAAACGCCCTTCCTATAAGAATTGGCGACTGTTAATAGAAAAAGGATAGTTGACTGTGAGGGCCGCCACTTCCAGGACAACATAAGAGTATTTTTTCACTGAACTCCCAAACAACAAAGAATTGATATCAAGAGTCACAGTCAGGCGTCACATGGAGACTACAAAAAGCCGACTGGAAATGAAAGCTGTGAAAATGTGAAGCAACTTTTCACTGGCCCGCGGCCTCTGTCATAAAATTAATAATTTGTTGCTTGCCAATAAAAAAAAAAATAAATAAATAAAAAAAATCATGGGAATATTCCTTTGGCCAAACGCCCTTTCTATAAGAATTGGCGACTGTTAGTAGAAAAATGATAGTTGACTGTGAGGGCCGCCACTTTCAGGACAACATAAGAGTATTTTTTCACTGAACTCCGAAAGAACAAAGAATTGATATCAAGAGTCACCGTCAGGCGTCACATGCAGACTACAAAAAGCCGACTGGAAATGAAAGCTGTGAAAATGTGAAGCAACTTTTCACTGGCCCGCGGCCTCTGTCATAAAATTAACATTTTGTTGCTTGCCAATATAAAAAAAAAACAAAAAAAACAATTCATGGGAATAGTCCTTTGGCCAAGCGTCCTTTCTATAAGAATTGGCGACTGTTAATAGAAAAAGGATAGTTGACTGTGAGGGCTGCCACTTCCAGGACAACATAAGAGTATTTTTTCACTGAACTCCGAAAGAACAAAGAATTGATATCAAGAGTCACCGTCAGGCGTCACATGCCGACTACAAAAAGCCGACTGGAAATGAAAGCTGTGAAAATGTGAAGCAACTTTTCACTGGCCCGCGGCCTCTGTCATAAAATAAATAATTTGTTGCTTGCCAATAAAAATAAATAAATAAATAAATAAATAAAATCAGGGGAATATTCCTTTGGCCAAACGCCCTTTCTATAAGAATTGGCGACTGTTAATAGAAAAAGGATAGTTGACTGTGAGGGCCGCCACTTCCAGGACAACATAAGAGTATTTTTTCACTGAACTCCAAAACAACAAAGAATTGATATGAAGAGTCACCGTCAGGCGTCACATGCAGACTACAAAAAGCCGACTGGAAATGAAAGCTGTGAAAATGTGAAGCAACCTTCACTGTCCCGCGGCCTCTGTCATAAATTTAATAATTTGTTGCTTGCCAATAAAAAAATAAAATAAAAATAAAAAAAATCATGGGAATATTCCTTTGGCCAAACGCCCTTTCTATAAGAATTGGCGACTGTTAATAGAAAAAGGATAGTTGACTGTGAGGGCCGCCACTTCCAGGACAACATAAGAGTATTTTTTCACTGAACTCCAAAACAACAAAGAATTGATATCAAGAGTCACTGTCGTGCGTCACATGGAGACAACAAAAAGCCGACTGGAAATGAAAGCTGTGAAAATGTGAAGCAACCTTCACTGTCCCGCGGCCTCTGTCATAAATTTAATAATTTGTTGCTTGCCAATAAAAAAAATAATAAATAAATAAAAAAAATCATGGGAATATTCCTTTGGCCAAACGCCCTTTCTATAAGAATTGGCGACTGTTAATAGAAAAATGATAGTTGACTGTGAGGGCCGCCACTTTCAGGACAACATAAGAGTATTTTTTCACTGAACTCCGAAAGAACAAAGAATTGATATCAAGAGTCACCGTCAGGCGTCACATGCCGACTACAAAAAGCCGACTGGAAATGAAAGCTGTGAAAATGTGAAGCAACTTTTCACTGGCCCGCGGCCTCTGTCATAAAATAAATAATTTGTCGCTTGCCAATAAAAATAAATAATAAATAAATAAAAAAAATCAGGGGAATATTCCTTTGGCCAAACGCCCTTTCTATAAGAATTGGCCACTGCTAATAGAAAAAGGATAGTTGACTGTGAGGGCCGCCACTTCCAGGGCAACATAAGAGTATTGTTTCACTGAACTCCCAAACAACAAAGAATTGATATCAAGAGTCACTGTCAGGCGTCACATGCCCACTAGAAATGAAAGCTGTGAAAATGTGAAGCAACTGGAAGCTGTGCTTTTTCACGAGATCCTTGCAGGCCAAATAAAAAACTTTTCACAGGGATTTTTTTTTTAAAAACTGTTCCAAATAACGCCATGCTGAATAATCGGCCCCCACACATTTTAGCTAACCAAATCTGGCCCGCTTTCTGAAAAGTTCGGACACCCCTGGTCTACTGTTTTCAAGAGGAATCTGGTAGCACATTTTAAGATCCTACATTGTAGCTGCGCCCTGCAAATTGTGTTGAAGAATGGTCCGCGCATTCAGACTTCATTGTTTGTTTGGCATTTGATACCGTCAGTTGCGTTCGGATGTTATGCGCAGAACGTGCTTGATTTGTGGAATCTGGCACTTCAGAAGCCAGCTCAGGCCGCATTCTGTCACCTGAATTCGTCAAGTGTCTTGCTGCTTTGTCCTACTTTCCTGTCAACGCCTCAAAGTGTCTGTCAGTGCTTCGGTCCCAACCCATCTGCCTCCTCCTCTTCACGTTAGATGTTGTTTCCTCTCATCCCACCAAATTTCTCCTAAGGCTCCATTTTCTTCACATTTTGGGGGGGCTTTGCTCTGTTGCCTTGTCATGTTCTCAACGTCTCCACCGTTACACATCATCTGCTGTTCCTCCCAGTTCCCGGCTGCCATTTTCAGTTCCATCGCCCCTGTCATCCTGTTTCCGTCTCCGGTCTCCTCCTGAAACTTTGTCTACATGAGCGTTGTCAATTCTGGAGTACAAGAGAGGACCGGATTTAAAGCCTCGTGGTCACTTGGTTTTGAGATGCAGACTCAAAGAGCCCAGTGTTCATTTGATCTCTGAAAAGTGATGGGTCCCGGGGACTGGTATGCTCAAAAATCTATGGGTCCTAACAGAGATCTATGGCTCTCCAAAATTGAATCTTATCCAGGTTGAAATTGTAAATCGGTGACAAATATATACTGTATTTTCCGCACTCTAAGGCGCACCGGGTTATAGGGCGCACCCCCAAAAAAGAGTTTTTGGTCCTATATTTTCCATACATAAGGCGCACCGGATGATAAGGCGCTACAATGGGAACGTCGACAAAACAGTCAGTCAAACTTATTACCACCTTAACATTCCCAAAGCTTGCAAAGAAGCAAATACGTGTCTCAGACATGTACGGAAACAGTGTCTGTACGATGTCACCAATCACTCAAATGCATCGTTCCAAATATCATTTTTTAGTTTCCATTTTATTTTTTGCTGGCAACTGTGTGGACAGCAAAGTAAGAATTTTATTGTGCAGGGAAACGGTTTTTTTTTACGGTGCATATGACAATAAACACTTTGAATTGAATTGAGTTTAAAAATAGACTCATCACAGAAACATCGGGATCGTTCTAAAACAAGATATAAAGCCGCATAGCTCACCTAAGTTCTCTTGCAGCCACGTTCAATAATGATACGTAACCATGGTCTTCTTACAACCGTGAGTGTAGTAAATCCAGGAGAGTCAAATATTTACAAATACACAATAGTGAAAAAATGTTTTCTCTTTGTTGTAGTGCAACCCAACGTGTGATTCACATTCATCTTTTTCGGCCAATCGCAGGCTTTGTTTTGCCCCTTTAGCCTATGCAAGCCTGTAAATGATAAAAAGGATCCGCCCCCTTTACCTCCGAATCACTTTAGCCAATAGTGATCGATTCAAATGATGATTGACACATTGGTTAGGAAATGAAACGCCGGTATATAAATCCACGCATTCACCGCGGACGACTTCGCCTTCAGGGGGAAAATCGAGTCGGCGGCTGCTTGCCTTAGTTGCAAGACTTTGCGATTTAATATTGATCCGTATATAAGGTGCACTGTATTATAAGGCGCATGGTCAGCTTTTGAAAAAAAGAAAGGCTTTTAGGTGCGCCTTATAGTGCGGAAAATACGGTAATAAAACATCTATATATTGATACAGTTTTAATCATCAAATTATGAATTCATTTTCTGCATCAAATATTTGTTGGTAATATACCGATTCAAGGGAACACCACAAACCTGTCTTTTTTCATTTTTTCCTTTTATACTTCCTTTTTTTCTCAACTTCTCTATACAACATAATAATCGTATTATAATGCATCAAAGCAAGTGAGCCGTTGGAGAGCCGGCTCTCTTGAATGAGTTGAGCCGAAAAAGCCGCTTCTCTACAAAGAGACGGACTTTTCACCACACAACTCGAGATCGGCGTGCGGACGAAAACTCGAACCGCGAGACCAAAACAACAATGGCGGATCTGCCTGACGAAAAGTTTGGAGTGCGGTAAATCTTTGTAATCGGGTAAAAATGACAATTTTGTGTCAAAAAAGTTGCATCCCGGGGAGGCACGTTGATTTGACACGATGCGTCCCCAGCAAAAATGATGAGTCTAGGACGCAGGGACGCGGACAAACCAGAACACTGGAGCGCAACAAAAGCTGCAATGACACAAGCCAGTTGCGAGTCCAACTGTTCCAAATTCCGTACAGCTCTTTGACTATTACAGTTTGCGATCAGGCTGTCTTGAATGAGTTGAGCCGGAAAAGCCGGTTCTCTAAAGAGAGACAAACTTTTCACCACACAAACCTGTCTTTTTTTTCATTTTCTCCTTTTATACTTCCTTCTTTTCTTAACTTCTTTATACAACATCATCATTTGTAATATAATGCATGAACTCAAGTGAGCCGTTGGAGAGCCGGTTCTCTTGAATGAGTTGAGCCGAAAAAGCCGATTCTCTACAAAGAGACAGACTTTTCACCACACAACTCGAGATCGGCGTGCAGACGAAAACTCGAACCGCGAGACCAAAACAACAATGGTGGATCTGCCTGACGAAAAGTTTGGAGTGCGGTAAATCTTTGTTTAAAAAAAATGTAATCGGGTAATAGTGACAATTTTGTGTCAAAAAAGTTGCGTCCCGGGGACGCGCGTTCATTTGAGACCATGCGTCTGTATTACCATTTATGTAAGTATAATATCAGTTTCCATTGCTACGTAGATGACAATCAACTATATCTTCAGATGGAGGAATCTATATTTTATGTTGACAACATCTATGTATCTGTGTATTTACCCTCATGTAGGTTTTAGATGAGGGGATGGTGTCATAATAGTCTGTGGTTTGCGATCATCTGTGGTCTGTGCAGCCCTTTGAGACTCTCCCTTCTCAAGGTGTCTTCATTTTCCCCATGTTGAGGTTTTTGAGTTTTTCCTTGCCCTCATGTCGGTTTTAGATCAGGGGATGGTGTCATCATAGTCTGTGGTTTGCAATAATCTGTGGTCTGTGTAGCCCTTTGAGACTCTCCCTTCTCAAGGTGTCTTCATTTTCCCCATGTTGAGGTTTTTGAGTTTTTCCTTGCCCTCATGTCAGTTTTAGATCAGGTGATGGTGTCATAATAGTCTGTGGTTGGCAATCATCTATGGTCTGTGTAGCCCTTTGAGACTCTTTGTGATTAAGGGCGTCACAAATAAACATGACTTGAGGTTTTTGAGTTTTTCCTTGCCCTCATGTCGGTTTTAGATCAGGTGATGGTGTCATAATAGTCTGTGGTTTGCAATAATCTGGGGTCTGTGTAGCCCTTTGAGACTCTTTGTGATTAAGGGCGTCACAAATAAACATGATCTGAGGTTTTTGAGTTTTTCCTTGCCCTCATGTTGGTTTTAGATCAGGTGATGGTGTCATAATAGTGTGTGGTTTGCAATAATCTGTGGTCTGTGCAGCCCTTTGAGACTCTTTGTGATTAAGGGTGTCACAAATAAACATGACTTGAGGTTTTTGAGTTTTTCCTTGCCCTCATGTCGGTTTTAGATCAGATGATGGTGTCACGATAGTCTGTGGTTTGCAATAGTCTGTGGTCTGTGCAGCCCTTTGAGACTCTTTGTGATTAAGGGCCAAACAAATAACCATGACTTGATTTGAGGTTTTTGAGTTTGTCCTTGCCCTCATGTAGGTTTTAGATCAGGGGGTGGTGTCATAATAGTCTGTGGTTTGCAATAGTCTGTGGTCTGTGCAGCCCTTTGAGACTCTTTGTGATTAAGGGCTATGCAAATAAACATGACTTGAGGTTTTTGAGTTTTTCCTTGCCCTCATGTCAGTTTTAGATCAGGTGATGGTGTCATAATAGTCTGTGGTTTGCAATCATCTGTGGTCTGTGTAGCCCTTTGAGACTCTTTGTGATTAAGGGCGTCACAAATAAACATGACTTGAGGTTTTTGAGTTTTTCCTTGCCCTCATGTCGGTTTTAGATCAGGTGATGGTGTCATAATAGTCTGTGGTTTGCAATAATCTGGGGTCTGTGTAGCCCTTTGAGACTCTTTGTGATTAAGGGCGTCACAAATAAACATGATCTGAGGTTTTTGAGTTTTTCCTTGCCCTCATGTTGGTTTTAGATCAGGTGATGGTGTCATAATAGTGTGTGGTTTGCAATAATCTGTGGTCTGTGCAGCCCTTTGAGACTCTTTGTGATTAAGGGTGTCACAAATAAACATGACTTGAGGTTTTTGAGTTTTTCCTTGCCCTCATGTCGGTTTTAGATCAGATGATGGTGTCACGATAGTCTGTGGTTTGCAATAGTCTGTGGTCTGTGCAGCCCTTTGAGACTCTTTGTGATTAAGGGCTATGCAAATAAACATGACTTGAGGTTTTTGAGTTTTTCCTTGCCCTCATGTCAGTTTTAGATCAGGTGATGGTGTCATAATAGTCTGTGGTTTGCAATCATCTGTGGTCTGTGTAGCCCTTTGAGACTCTTTGTGATTAAGGGCGTCACAAATAAACATGACTTGAGGTATTTGATTTTTTTCCTTGCCCTCATGCCGGTTTTAGATCAGGGGATGGTGTCATCATAGTCTGTGGTTTGCAATAATCTGTGGTCTGTGTAGCCCTTTGAGACTCTTTGTGATTAAGGGCTATGCAAATAAACATGACTTGAGGTTTTTGAGTTTTTCCTTGCCCTCATGTCGGTTTTAGATCAGGGGATGGTGTCATAATAGTCTGTGGTTTGCAATAATCTGTGGTCTGTGTAGCCCTTAGGAGACTCTTTGTGATTAAGGGCGTCACAAATAAACATGATCTGAGGTTTTTGAGTCTTTCCTTGCCCTCATGCCGGTTTTAGATCAGGGGATGGTGTCATCATAGTCTGTGGTTTGCAATAATCTGTGGTCTGTGTAGCCCTTTGAGACTCTTTGTGATTAAGGGCTATGCAAATAAACATGACTTGAGGTTTTTGAGTTTTTCCTTGCCCTCATGTCGGTTTTAGATCAGGGGATGGTGTCATAATAGTCTGTGGTTTGCAATAATCTGTGGTCTGTGTAGCCCTTAGGAGACTCTTTGTGATTAAGGGCGTCACAAATAAACATGATCTGAGGTTTTTGAGTCTTTCCTTGCCCTCATGTTGGTTTTAGATCAGGGGATGGTGTCATAATAGCCTGTAGTTTGCAATAATCTGGGGTCTATGCAGCCCTTTGAGACTCTTTGTGATTAAGGGCTATGCAAATAAACATGACTTGAGGTTTTTGAGTTTTTCCTTGCCCTCATGTCAGTTTTAGATCAGGTGATGGTGTCATAATAGTCTGTGGTTTGCAATCATCTGTGGTCTATGCAGCCCTTTGAGACTCTTTGTGATTAAGGGCTATGCAAATAAACATGACTTGAGGTTTTTGAGTTTTTCCTTGCCCTCATGTCGGTTTTAGATCAGGGGATGGTGTCATAATAGTCTGTGGTTTGCAATAATCTGTGGTCTGTGTAGCCCTTAGGAGACTCTTTGTGATTAAGGGCGTCACAAATAAACATGATCTGAGGTTTTTGAGTCTTTCCTTGCCCTCATGTTGGTTTTAGATCAGGGGATGGTGTCATAATAGCCTGTAGTTTGCAATAATCTGGGGTCTGTGTAGCCCTTTGAGACTCTTTGTGATTAAGGGCTATGCAAATAAACATGACTTGAGGTTTTTGAGTTTTTCCTTGCCCTCATGTTGGTTTTAGATCAGGGGATGGTGTCATAATAGCCTGTAGTTTGCAATAATCTGGGGTCTGTGCAGCCCTTTGAGACTCTTTGTGATTAAGGGCGTCACAAATAAACATGACTTGACTGGCTTTTAGAGTGCATGTATTGTGAAAAAGAGCAGCTCCCCGTCGCCACAAAGAAAAATAACCGTATTTGGCAAAAAAAAACCCGACCGGCTCGTAGATCTAATTTACACCAGTTTCTACTTGTGTTGCAGCACCGGCGGCTCGCACAGCAGGAACCCCCTGCCCGCACCTCGTCTACACCTCTCAACAATGTGTCGGCCTGAAATGTTCAGAATCGGAGGTGTGCTCGGAGGAACTACTTGTCAGGTCAAAGTATGGCCTTGTTAAGACACAGCGGGAGCAGATGAATTCCACCGAGGAAACAATACAACAGCTTGCCATTGGAGGGGGAGTGGGATTTGGGGGTGGTGGGTGACAGGCTAATAATATCTTCAGATGTCTCCATCTTGCACATGAATAACAGTCAACGGATCAAAAATGTGGAGGGGCCTCCGCCTGCGGGCATCAAGTACCAGGGTTGGGTAGGGTTACTTGAACTGGATTACTTTCAATGACTTTTGGATTACTCCAATACCAAATATGCGAAAAAAAGACAAAGAAACTAAATAGGAATCAAATGACTCCATTTTGTGCAGGCTAGGGGAGTAACGGCAAAAATGATGTTTGGATTGATTTTCATTTTGTTTCTGTGGCATTTTATGTTCGTTTTGCCGGAGATCAAAGAGATCAAAGCCAGGAGAGAAAGCTTACCACGTGTTGTGAGTCATCATTTGATTCCTATTTAGTTTCTTTTGTCTTTTAATAGCATATTTGGTATTGGAGTCATCCAAAAGTCATTGAAAGTAATCAAGTTAAAGTAACCCTACCCAACAAAATTGGACGTGGCACTCCAGTTTCACATTTAACAGTGAGGATAAAAGAAAACAAAGAAGATAAAGGAACAAATAGAATAGAATATACCTTTATTGTCATTGTGACAAAATGGGTTGATCATATTGTGACAACCAGGGTTGGGTAGAGTTACTTTAACTGGATTACTTTCAATGACTTTTGGATGACTCCAATGCCAAATATGCTCATAAAAGACAAAAGAAACTAAATATGAATCAAATGACTCCATTTTGTGCAGGCTTGGGGAGTAACGGAATACACGGAATGGCAAAAACGATGTTGGCAAGCTGTTTGGATTGATTTTCATTTTGTTTCTGTCGCATTTGATGTTCGTTTTGCCGGAGATCAAAGAGATCAAAGCCAGGAGAAAAAGCTTACCGCGTGTTGTGAGTCATTTTATTCATATTTACCGTAAATTCCAGACTATGGAGCGCACCTGATTATAAGCCGCACTCACCATATTTTAAAAGGAAAACCGATTTTGTACATACACAAGCCGCACCTCTGTATAAGCCGCATGCGCCCACATTGAAACATGTAACACAAACACAAAATGAGCCCAAACCCGACTTCAAGTCCCAACCATTTAGTTTCATTTTGGGTTTGTTTAACCCAGCGGTGTCAAACGTTTTTCTCCTAGGGCCACATCAGCGTCATGGCTGCCCTCAAAGGGCCTGATGTTAACTCCTAAATGTAACTAAATGGAATTGGAGAAATTATGAATTATTCAGGTCACAAACATGACGGTTGCATTTGAAAAATGTTACGACACAGGTACCGTAAATCACGGACTATAGAGCGCACCTGATTATAAGCCGCACCCACCACATTTTAAGAGGAAAACCGATTTTGTACATACACAAGCCGCACCTCTGTATAAGCCGCATGCGCCCACATTTAAACATGTAACACAAACACAAAATGAACCCAAACCCGACTTCAAGTCCCGCGATTGAAACTAAACGTCCTTCGTTAAAGTCCACAGTCCAAAAATCACAGCCGGCCAAATCAACGGAAAATGATACCGGTACGGTTTGATGCAGACCTGCAGAGTCCGGGTCCCGTTGAAAGCAATCCAAGGAAAAACGTGTATGTTTCCAAAGGTAAGGGTGGGAAAAATATATCGGATGAACACATTTACTCACGCAACTCCTTTTTCTTTAACCAACTTTCCTCTTCTTTCCTCGTCTGTCCCTCACCTTTAGCGGTCCCCACTTAAACTCGGCACCCCGCGTTTGTTCCGCCCCTCATTTTTCGTTCACCCGTGCAAAACATATCAGAATAAGTGTCTAAAATAAATACATGGCAAAAATATACAGTTGCAAATACATATTATACATGGGTTACACATATTTATGAAAAAAGACGGTAGAGAGAGTTTTCAAAGCTTTAATAATAATAATATAGCTTTGACAGGGCAGTTAATGGTAGCAACACTCGAGCGCCGCTAGCTGCCGTTAGAAAAATGACATCAATTGGCCGCATCACTGTATAAGCCGCAGGGTTGAAAGTTAGGGAAAAAAGTAGCGGCTTATAGTCCGGAATTCACGGTAGTTTCTTTTTGTCTTTTATGAGCATATTTGGTATTGGAGTAATCCAAAAGTCATTGAAAGTAATCCAGTTCAAGTAACCCTACCCAACCCTGTCAAGTACCACACACAAATCAGCGGCACCCAAAATGCCTGCCTGCGCTTTTGCATCTGCAGGAGAACTTGCGCCATCCATCACTGTGACAGCCGGCTGTGCGTTTACTTAATGATGTCGGGCTTTACTTATGAAGTAATGGCCGAAGTCGGGGAAGGAGGGGGTTCGGTGGGTGGTGCCGGTCGAAGCAGAGACAGCCCAAGGATGCGACATTAAAATATCATCAAGGTGATGGATGTCTGAACCAGACAAAACATTCGAGGGAAATGCAAAAAACACAAACATTGCACTCACGGTGAGTGCTTATGACTCACAGCGGGGCTGGTCAGTGCCTAGGCGCGGACACACGAGTGGATTAGTAGTGGCGGCAGTCTGGGCAGCGCATATGCTGTCTTGTTTAAATGGTGTATTTCAGAGGAGACTAATGTAGACTCTCCTGCCCCCTACAGCACACAGTGTGCGCGTGATGGGAAATTGGGAATTCTGTCTCTTTAGAAAAGCGGCTCGACTAAAAATAGCCGGTTCTTTCAGCTCTTCAAATTGTTTCTGTTGCTTTAAACCATATATTACCTACCATTATGAAATACTATACACAAAATGATTTAAAAGGGGGGAAAATACTGCAAAAAAAACCATGAAGAAAATAAAATTAAATTAAAAAAAGTAGAAAACCAATAAAGCAAGAAAAAAAAGGAAAAATCTAAAAAAAAAAAAACAAAAAGCTGAAAATAAATAAAAAAGGAAAGAGCAAGAAAAGTAAAGTAAAATCCATGGAAAAATAAACTAAAGAAAAAAGGAAAGGTAAAATAGAGAACAAAATAAGCAAAGCAAACAAAATAGTAGTAAAACGCCAGGAAAAAAAGAAACAAAACAACTGGAGAAAAAAAACTGGAAAAATCTCGCAAAACAAGAAGCAGAAGAATAAAAAAAAGAAATAGTAACTAAAAACAAAAAAAAATGAAATAAAGCACAAAACAGCCATGGAAAAAAAGAAAAAGAGAGAAAAGTAGAAAACATAAAAGCAGGAAAAAAAAACAGAAAAATCATAAAAAAAAAGAAAAAAAGCAAAAAATAAATTAAAAAGAGGAAAGAACAAGAGAAGTGAAGTAAAACTCTATGGAAAAATAAACAAAAGAAAAAAAAAGAAAAAGGTTAAATAGAGACAAAAATAAGTAAAGCCAGAAAAAGTAGTAAAACGCTAGGAGAAAAAGAAACAAAACAACTGAAGAAAAAAACCTAAAAAAAAAGCCAGAAAAACAAGAAGCAGAAACATAAAAAAGGAGAGAAATAGTAACTCAAAAACAAAAAAATGCAAGAAAAAAAGATGAGTTTTATGGGCCCCTTTGAGCAGTATATTACCAATAAAAATGTAATATTATGCATAAAATGAATCCATCATTCCAATAAATGACGATAGCATTTATTTTGACATAACTTCGTTAACTTTTAATCCATTTAAACTCCAAACCATTTCAAACCAAGGTAACAATTGTTATTGTTTAATATACTTAATATACTGTGCATCCATTCAATATGGTTGGCATAAAGTGTAAAGAAGAGGTGAGCAGTTTCTTTTGAAACGAAATAGGAATAAGAAAGATTGATGCGGTTGAGAAAATGGTCAGAATGCTTTTTTTTCCCGCCACTTTCTACCAACGGAGGAGGAACTTTCCTAACTCTTGAGGCGCATCTTCCAAAAGTAAGTCAACTTCACTTTATTTGTGTTTATGGAGAATATCTTATGAAATGTTTATTTTTTTGAGTACAAAACAATACTGGTTACTTATACAAGCCTTAAATATATTTATATGAAACGTTAAACATTGAGAATATAGCACTGACTCAACTTACGAACAAATTCAACTTACGAACGACTGTCCGGAACCTTCGTAAGTAGGGTAGTGTCTGTACTTGACTAGGCCCTCAATTTTCAGAACTGGTCCTTGGGGGGCAACCTGGAACCACGTTGGAGACCCCTGTACAAGATCCTACTACTCATTTAAAAATGGATAAAAAACACCTATAATCCGGTGATTGTTGAACTCGGTTTGCCCGCGCAATTATAAAATAATTTCCCGCATATAATTTGGAGGTGTCATAAACCCGTATGGTTCATAAGAGTCACCGGTGAGACACGTCGAGAGTCCGGGCAGAACACGGTGATGTCATCTTCCGTGCCACCTAATTGGCATTGCCGCCATTAAAGAAAGATGGACGTACGCATGAAGAGGTAGATGATGGGGAGAGCCGGTCATAATGAGATGTGTGACCTTTTCACAGTTCGAGAGAACATGCAAAAAAGGTCAAATTAAAAGGGAGAAGACACACCTGGAAAAAGTATGGAGAGAAACCAAGAAGACTATTTTGGGATTGATTGAGGAACAGCGCTCATACCTGCACATCAGGGGTGGGCGATACTGGGATTTTTAGTATCGGTCCGATAACGATATTTAGTGCTTGGAAATTGAAATATTAAAACTGTCACGGTTGCCATGGCGCCCAATAGGCCCCGCCCGTGTGGTGCTAGCTGACAGATTGGCTTCCCTGCTATCTAGACCCAGTCCTGTCACTCTCCTTTTGTCGGTCCGTCTGCGAATCTCCGTGTGTACTAGGCAAGCCTTTTTCGACACCTGACTCCCGCCTGTCCCGTTTTTGCTCCCCTTTGTCTCCGGCTACGATCTGTTTGCATTCTTATCACGTCTGGTCTCCCGTGGGTTTCCTCTGGGCAATCCAGTTTCCTCTATTCTGTAGATACAATTGACTAAGATTATGATGATGATTTGAAGTCGGGGGCCACACGATAGAACAAACATTCTGTCGGGGGCCGGACTAGTAGATTAAAGACAAAGAAAAAGAGATATAAAGAAATAAGAGAAAGAGGGAGGGAAAAGGAGAGCGGGCGGGGCAAAGAAAGAAAAAGAGAGAGAGGGAGAGAGCTTGAGAAACAAAAGAGAAAAAGTCGTGAGAGAGGGGAAAAAGAAAGGGAGAAGGAGAGAGAAAGAGAGAAAGAGAAAAGAGAGAAAAAGAAAAAAGGAAGTTAGAGCAAAAGAAGTTAAAAAGACACAGAGAGAAACAGACTAAGAGGAACAAAGGAAAAGAAAAAGAGACACAGAGTGAAAGAGACAGAGAGAGGGAGAGAGAGAGACAGAGACAGATAGATACAGGGAGAGACAGAGAGAGACAGAGAAACAGAGAGAGACAGACAGAGAGAGACAGACAGAGAGAGAGAGACAAAGAGAGATGGACAGAGAGAGAGAGAGAGAGAGAAATACAAAGACAGAAAGAGAGAAAAGAAAGCGCGAAGGGTAGGAAGAGAGAAAGAGAAAAGAGAGAAAAGTAAAAAGGAAGTTAGAGCAAAATAAGTTAAGACACAGAGAGAGAAAGAGACTAAGAGGAAAAAAGGAAGAGAAAAAGAGAGACACAGAGAGTGAAAGAGACAGAGACAGAGTGGGAGAAAAGGGGTGGAAAAGAGAGAGACAGAGACAGATAGAGACAGAGAGAGAGAAACAGAGACAGAGAGAGACAGATAGAGACAGATGGAGACAGATAGAGAGAGAGAGAGAGAGAGAGAGAGAGACAGAGAGAGACAGTCATGGAGTGAGACAGACAGAGAGAGACAGAGAGAGAGGGATAGAGAGAGATAAATACAAGTACTGTGTCTTTGTGCAAGGCACCTTTCTTTGGCAACACCAAGTCGACATATTTCAACCTGCAGCTCGTTTTTCTCTTTCGCTTCTCTGAGTGTTGTCTCGCGGGCCGGATACAAACCCTTTTTGACACTTGTGTGACAGTGGGTATTCATATCGCTATTTGGATGAATCCTCCCAGCCTCAGTGCACACTTAGATGGGGATCCCCAGTCACGCACCTTCTGTCCATAAGAACTTCTTGAAGAACCCAAAACATGAATGCTAAGCAGGCTCTTATGTCACTGCAGCTTTTGCATTCTACTTGAAAGAGCAAATAGGCACTCTCGCTCACTGTTGCTTTAAAAAAAAAAAAGGAGAAAGAAAGATAGTCCCGTCCTTGAGCTGCCAAGCTCGTGAAAAAAGCTTTTTAAGCATCGGAGGCTGCAGAAATAGGAGCGCATAAAAGAGCAACATGGCGGCGAAAGGGCTGATCCTGCAAGGTCGAGTCATACTCGAGTGCTGTTCTCACAGAGGAAAAAGGAACGAGTGGAAAAAGCTGATGACTCATGAAATGAGTCATTTTGAAGGAAGGAAAAAATTGCAAAAAAATAATGCTAACTGTATTAGTCAAAGAGGTGTACGGAATTTGGAACAGTTTGACTCGCAACTGCGCTCCTGTGTCCTAGACGCATGATTTTTGCTGGGGACGGTCTCAAATCAACGTGCGTCCCCGGGACGCAACTTTTTGGACACCAACTTGTCATTATTACCCGATTACTTTTTTTTTTAAACAAAGATTTACCGCACTCCAAACTTTTCGTCAGGCAGATCCGCCATTGTTGTTTTGGTCCCGCGGTTCAAGTTTTCGTCTGCACGCCGATCTCCATTTCGAGTTGTGTCGTGAAAGTTTCTTTTTAGAGAAGCGGCTTTTTCGGCTCAACTCATTCAAGAGAGCCGGCTCTCAAACGACTCACTTGCTCTGATGCATTATATTACGAATGATGATGTTGTATAAAGAAGTTAAGAAAAAAAGGAAGTATAAAAGGAGAAAATGAAAAAAAAAAAGGTTTGTGGTTATCCCTTTAATCCACATGTGTCAAACAGGTGAACTGCGGGCCAGATGAGGCCCACTAAGGGATTGAATCCGGCCCGCGAGACAACACTCAGAGAAGCGCAAGAGAAAAACAAGCTGCAGGTTGAGATATGTCAACTTGATGTTGCCAAAGCCAGGTGCCTCCAACAAATACACTGTACTTGTATTTCTTTTTCTCGCTCTCTCGCTCGCTCTCTGTTTTCCACCCCTTTTATCCCACTCTCTCTCTCTCTCTTTTTCATCTCTGTGTATTTTTTCTCTTCCTTTGTTGCTCTTTGTCTCTTTCTCTCTCTGTGTTTTTTAACCTCTTTTGCTCTAACTTCCTTTTTTCCTTTTTTCTTCATACCCATCGCGCTTTCTTTTCTCTCCTGTCTTTCTATTTCTCTTTGGATTTCTTTCTTCCTCTCCCTTTCTTTTCCCCCTTCTCTCACAACTTTTTATCTTTTGTTTCTCACGCTCTCTCCCTCCCTCTCTTTTTCTTTGTTTGTCCCGCCCTCGCTCTTTTTCCCTCCCTCTTTCTCTTATTTCTTTATCTCTCTTTTTCTTTCTCTTTGATCTCCTAGTCTGGCCCCCCGACAAAATGTTTGTTCTTTCGTGTGGCCCCCAAGTTAAACTTAGTTTATTACCAACAATAGTTTAATGCAGAAAATGAATTCATAATTTGATGATTAAAACTGAATGAATATATAGTTTATATCATATACTTGTCGCAGATTTACAATTTCAATATAACACAAAATTTTGGGGAGCCCTAGATCTCTGTTGGGACCCCTAGATTTTTGAGCATGCTCGTCCCCGGGACCCATCACTTTTTACAGCTCAAATGAACACTGCGCTCGTCGGTTTGTTCGTCCCCCTTGAACTTTTTGACGTTTTGCCACATTTCCGACTTCAAACAAGATATAAAACTGTCATTTCTTGTGAAGCATCAACAATAAGTGGTACACAATCATGAAGTGGATCACACTTTATTGGATGTTTTCAACTTTTTACCAAATCAAAAAAACAAAAAAAGTGGGTGTGTTAAATGACTCAGCCCCATTGAGTTAATACTTTGTAGCGCCACCTTTTGCCGCGATTACAGCCGCTCGGGTATGTCTCTCTCAGTTTTGCACATGGAGAAACTGATATTTTGGCCCATTCCTCCTTGCAAAACAGCTCAAGCTAAGTGAAGTTGGATGGAAAGCGTTTGTGAAAATATTCACCATTTAATTTCTTTAAGGACACCACAAACAATGCAACTCATTTTAACAAAATGGACCAACAAATATGATGGGGTACATCTATTCAACATCTTCCTGGAGAACTGGAACAATCAATCAGTCATCTTTGGGAGACACAACATCATTAACCTACGTCTTTCTGATGATATTGTCGGACTATCAGGAGAAAAACAGGAACTCAGTGATCCGGTGAATCGCCTGAACATAGAATCAACTCAGTATGGGGTGAAAATCAGCACAGAAAGAAACAAAAATAACGACCAACACCCCCATAGTGTATCACCACAAACTAATAGCTTGACACAGTCACCGAATTTAAATATCTTGGGACTGTCATATCAGAAGAAGGGTCAGAACCAGAAATCATGGCTAGGATAGCTCAAACCACTTGACAATACGATACCGACGTTATCACGACAACCCTGTATGTAACATCCCACATGCCGACATTTCTTGTGTAAATACCATGTAAATTATAACTATAGCCTTATCCCCCTTGTCTTATAACATTATCTTCTCTGTTCCTTTATCTTCTTGCTCATACCTCACTATGAATGTGTAAAACTGGAGTGTCATGCCCAATTTCGTTGTCACAATATGTTAGCCCATTTGTAACAATGACAATAAAGGTATATTCTATTCTATTCTATTCTAATAGATTTAAAAGAATAAAAAGAATAGAGTAAAATATATTGTAGTGAATCATAGTTTAAAAAGAAAGAATATGTAAATAACAAGACTAGACTAGTAGAGTAGGTCGGAGGAACGCCATTGGCATAATAATATTATACATAATAACCTAAATCAATTCCCGTTGAACATACGAATAGCGGAAGGGTAAAAACTCTCTTTAAGACGTCTAGTCTTGCTCGCAATGGAGCGAAGACGGCGACCTGACGGCAGGTCATCAATGTTCCTGCGAGCAGGGTGACTGGGATCGTCTATCATTTTTAGTGTCTGTTTTCTAATTCGATCGATGTCGATACTTTGCAGGGAAGGGAGGCCAGTACCTATTATATCCTCTGCTGTCCTCACTCCTGATTCCTTAATTACCTAATTAAAACGGATTCTATGATTGGCTAGAATGGATTGACAGACTCTGAATGATTTGAGTTGACGAAGGAAGTAGAGCCTTTGTCTGGCGGACTTTAGAATATCAGTAGCATTGACAGTCCATGTGAGGTCAGCTGACAAGTAAGTACCCAGAAACTTGAATGAATGGACCAGTTCCACCTCACAACCATTAATTGACAGTGGCACATGCGGGGGAGGCTTGGTACGGAAATCTATTATCTCCTTAGTTTTACCTACATTCAATAACAGATTCCTCTCATGACACCAGGTGGAAAATGAATCAATTTCTGCTTGGTATTCAGTTTCGTGTCCATTTTAAATAAAGCCAGTAACCATGGTGTCGTCTGCATCTCATCTCATCTCATTAACCGTACCGCTTATCCTCATTAGGGTCGCGGGGGGGCTGGAGGCCATCCCAGCCATCTCCGGGCAGTGGGCAGGGGACACCCTGAACTGGTTGCCGGCCAATCGCAGGGCACACAGGGACAGACAACTCATTCGCTCATTCACACCTAGGGACATTTTGGACCGGCCAATTCACCTGAAATGCATGTTTTTGGAATGTGGGAGGAAACCGGAGTGCCCGGAGGAAACCCACGCAAGCACGGGGAGAACATACAAACTCCGCACAGGAAGTCTGGAGCTGGATTTGAACCCACGACAGGTTCCCAAGACATGAACTGTGCCGCACAAGCGCTAACCACTGCGCCGCCGTGCTGCCTGCATGTTTAGCGAATAGTGGATGTCAGAATAGGGTTAACAATCCCAGTGTGCAGAAGAAAACTGCAGTGGTATGGTCACGTCGCAAGATCATCAGGAGCGGGCAAAAATATTCTACAGGCTACAGTCCGAGAGATGACCAGGAAAGAACTGGGCTGACAACATCAAGGAATGGACTGGTGCCAAATTTCCCATGACCCCAAAACCCTGGAAACAGCTGTTGAAAGTTGCACCCTCATTGATGCAGCAATGACAAAGGCGATAAAATGATTCTTGGACCGCCGTGCTTATAGAAATCCCAAATGTGCAACTCAGTGAATCGTATTGGCGCCATGCTCGATTTCAGCGTGTTGATTTACCCGAGCCGAAATGGATGAGAGTCATTTAGCCATGCCACAGGAACTGCCTTTGTCTTGCCTCTTTCATTAGTCAAGACTCTAAGGGACAACGTCATTGTTCTGCTTGGTGTGGCGAAAACTGGCAAGAACAGATTGCGGGGGGATCTGCTATTACTCAGAGTACTCGCGTGCTCGAGAGCAGTGAGTCGTCATCGATTAGGAACACGAAGTAAATAAGTCATCCATTAAAGTTACAGGAAAAAAAATCACTTTGCAAGAACAATATTTGACATATAAAATTCTGATTCTTCTCCAAGAGAGTGCTTGGAGATCTCCAGGGTTGGGTAGGGTTACTTTAACTGGATTACTTTCAATGACTTTTGGACGACTCCAAGACCAAAATATGCTAATAAAAGACAAAATAAACTAAATATGAATCAAATGATGACTCACAACACGCGGTAAGCTTTCTCTCCTGGCTTTGATCTCTTTGATCTCCGGCAAAACCAGGGTTGGGTAGGGTTACTTGAACTGGATTACTTTCAATGACTTTTGGATGACTCCAAGACCAAATATGCTAATAAAAGACAAAAGAAACTAAATATGAATCAAATGATGACTCACAACACGCGGTAAGCTTTCTCTCCTGGCTTTGATCTCTTTGATCTCCGAAAAACTAACATAAAATGCAGGGTTTGGTAGGGTTACTTTAACTGGATTACTTTCAATGACTTTTGGATGACTCCAAGACCAAATATGTTAATAAAAGACAAAAGAAAATAAATATGAATAAAATGATGACTCACAGCACGTGGTAAGCTTTCTCTCCTGGCTTTGATCTCTTTGATCTCCGAAAAACTAACATAAAATGCAGGGTTGGGTAGGGTTACTTGAACTGGATTACTTTCAATGACTTTTGGATGACTCCAATACCAAATATGCTAATAAGAGACAAAAGAAACTCAATTTGAATCAAATGATGACTCACAACACGCGGTAAGCTTTCTCTCCTGGCTTTGATCTCTTTGATCTCAGGCAAAACTAACATAAATTGCAGGGTTGGGTAGGGTTACTTGAACTGGATTACTTTCAATGACTTTTGGATGACTCCAATACCAAATATGCTAATAAAAGGCAAAAGAAACTAAATATGAAGAAAATGATGACTCACAACACGTGGTAAGCTTTCTCTCCTGGCTTTGATCTCTTTGATCTCCGTCAAAACTAACATAAATTGCAGGGTTGGGTAGGGTTACTTTAACTGGATTACTTTCAATGACTTTCGGATTACTCCAATAGCAAATATGCTAATAAAAGACAAAATAAACTCAATATGATTTAAATGATGACTCACAACACGCGGTAAGCTTTCTCTCCTGGCTTTGATCTCTTTGATCTCCGGCAAAACGGACATTAAATGCCACAAAAACAAAATGAAAATCAATCCAAACAGCTTGCCAACATCGTTTTTGCCATTCCGTGTATTCCGTTACTCCCCAAGCCTGCACAAAATGGAGTCATTTTATTCCTATTTACTTTCTTTTGTCTTTTATTAGCATATTTGGTATTGGAGTAATCCAAAAGTCATTGAAAGTAATCCAGTTAAAGTAACCCTACCCAATCCTGGAGATCTCATAGTTCTCTTAAATAATTTGCAAAGTGATAGGCAGTGTCTGAGACTCATGACAAAAAACACCTTTTTTTCACAACTTGAAACCCAATAAGACGACTCATCACAACAAACCCATTGTTGCAAAGTATTAAGGATTGATAATCACAATATATTGCAGAACAACACTTTCAAATGAAGTTTATTATAAATCTACTTATAACATTCATTGCATGTATATGACATGGCTGTTTTCCATCCGTCATCAGTATGTACCTGGATTTAGTCATCTTCATCCGTGCAATGTTTGCGTTGCGTCCTCTGCTAAAAGCCACGTGAACCCCTCTTTCCAAGATGCTTTTAATGTAGGTTTACGTTTTGTAGCGTCATCAATTTTGTTAGCTTCTCTTGAATCTTCTGGGGCTGAGGTTTTGGCTTGATTCCTGACCACTTCTCCATTTTTCTTGTGTTCTCTTGTTGGTGATAGGAATGAGTGGAGAGGTGTTGTGAAAGGATAGTGGGATGTTTAGACGCATTCTAAGGGATGGCCAGGGCACCCGTATGATGCAGCAGGGGTAAACCAGCGTAAGCGGTCGGGCCCTGCTGTTGGACAGAAGAGTGTTGTGTCACCCTGCCCTGAGTGACATGGCCGCTTTCTGGTGTCCCGTTTCATCTGGAGGGACGAATGCATGACCGACTTAGGTGCCGAGGTGCCTAACTTGTTTGGGTGTTTGGGCAATTGGGTTGGCCATGGTCCAAAAATGTTTGTGTGTGTTTTTTGCTATGTTTTCCCCTTTTTTATTTTCTTTGTTATTGTATGTGTTTGTGTTGCTGTTGGTCACCCCTCTTGAGGGATATGACCAAGATAGATAGATGTCTAGATGGATAGATAGATGGATCTCTAGATAGATAGATAGATAGGTGGATGTCTAGATAGATAGATAGATGGATGTCTAGATAGATAGATATATGGATGTCTAGATAGATAGATATATGGATGTCTAGATAGATAGATATATGGATGTCTAGATAGATAGATATATGGATGTCTAGATAGATAGATATATGGATGTCTAGATATATAGATATATGGATGTCTAGATATATAGGTATATGGATGTCTAGATAAATAGGTATATGGATGTCTAGATAGATAGGTATATGGATGTCTAGATAGATAGATATATGGATGTCTAGATAGATAGATATATGGATGTCTA
Source organism: Urocampus carinirostris (assembly GCF_059441175.1). Taxonomy (NCBI): domain Eukaryota; kingdom Metazoa; phylum Chordata; class Actinopteri; order Syngnathiformes; family Syngnathidae; genus Urocampus; species Urocampus carinirostris. Next base: position 7,568,246 of record NC_142351.1, on the reverse strand, counting down.
GATAGATAGATATATGGATGTCTAGATAGATAGATATATGGATGTCTAGATAGATAGATATATGGATGTCTAGATAGATAGATATATGGATGTCTAGATAGATAGGTACATGGATGTCTAGATAGATAGATACATGGATGTCTAGATAGATAGATATATGGATGTCTAGATAGATAGATATATGGATGTCTAGATAGATAGATATATGGATGTCTAGATAGATAGATAGATAGATGGATCTCTAGATAGATAGATAGATAGATGGATCTCTAGATAGATAGATGGATAGATATATAGATAGATAGATAGATATATGGATGTCTAGATAGATAGATATATGGATGTCTAGATAGATAGATATATGGATATCTAGATAGATAGATATATGGATGTCTAGATAGATAGATATATGGATGTCTAGATATATAGATATATGGATGTCTAGATAGATAGATATATGGATGTCTAGATAGATAGATATAATGATGTCTAGATAGATAGATATATGGATGTCTAGATAGATAGATATAATGATGTTTAGATAGATAGATATAATTATGTCTAGATAGATAGATATATGGATGTCTAGATAGATAGATATATGGATGTCTAGATAGATAGATACATAGTTGACTAGATAGATATATAGATGTCTAGATAGATATATGGATGTCTAGATAGATAGATGTATGGATGTCTAGATAGATAGATGTATGGATGTCTAGATAGATAGATATATGGATGTCTAGATAGATAGATATATGGATGTCTAGATAGATAGATATATGGATGTCTAGATAGATAGATATATGGATGTCTAGATAGATAGATATAATGATGTCTAGATAGATAGATATATGGATGTCTAGATAGATAGATATATGGATGTCTAGATAGATAGATAGATATATGGATGTCTAGATAGATAGATATATGGATGTCTAGATAGATAGATATATGGATGTCTAGATAGATAGATATATGGATGTCTAGATAGATAGATATAATGATGTCTAGATAGATAGATATATGGATGTCTAGATAGATGGATAGATGTCTAGATAGATAGATGTCTAGATAGTTGTCTAGATAGATAGATATAGATTTCTTGAAAAAAATAACGCAACAAAAGGACTACACATGCAAATATGTAGAGAGGCGCTTTCCTTTAAAAAGGCAATGTTGCACACATTTCTCACCCTAACCCACTTCCTTTATTTGTAAATATTCTCCATTGTCTCCCTCCCAATTACATTTCATCCCCGGCTATTTTGGTTTCATCTTTTCCTGTGTTACTTCCAGGACGTTTTTATTGTCTCAAATTTCCCGTTCTCACAATCTTTGTGAACAAAAGTAGTTTGTTTCACGAATAGCTCCTCGGGAGACTAACGCAACATATTCCTGACTGCCGTCAAGGCCGTTTTTTTTTTCCCAGGAAAAAAAAAACAAGGTTTGATCGTCTCGGCGTTTGGATAAAAAAAGAAGAAAGTGGCGAGGAACAGACAGAAGCTCCGCACGTACGTGTAATGAGCGACAAAAGCCCCGGGCTAAAAAAGAAAAGCAGCTGTGCATCGGGGTCTATGAGTAGCTAATGAGAACCGGCGAAGACGACTTCATCTCCTCGGTAAACACAGACGATGGCGAAGGGAGGGAACAAAAACAGCGGGGGTCAGGTTGAGCATGGGCAATAAAGTCATCATTCAATCCATGCCTCTGGTTATGTCTTTGCTCAGTCAAACCTTGCGAAATATATTACCGTAAATTCCGGACGATAAGCCGCTACTTTTTTTCCCAAACTTCCTGATAGGTTGGTCGTTTTGGTTGTAACATTTCTCAGAATTCAGTGTGTGAATATAACTTGTTTTTATATTCCTAAATATAAAAACAATCTTTCACACACACACACACATGAAGTAACGTTTTGATAATCAGTCTAATTGCATCTCTTGTACGTTTATCAGTCTTGTACTCTTTTATTTTGAAGTCACATTCCGGTGTTCTTTTTCTGTTTCCTGTCTGAGTAAAGTTAACTTCTCACCAGGAGCAGTCAGTTCTGCCGAGGCATTTGCCTAGAATGGCCACCCGACAGGGCTCTCCCGCTTGGAAATTTTATTTACCTTAATGCTTGTTTTTATTTGAGTCATTTTGCCAACATAGAATTTATATAAGTTTTAACTTTAACACTTTCACCCCTGCGGCTTATTATTTATGTAATTTTCCTAATGGCCGCCAGCGGCGCTCAAGTACAAAAAGTAAGATTTAGACCGGTGGAATATATGCGCCGAGGAAGACTGCAACTTCTTGGCTTGTGAATGAAATTAGCGTAAAGATACCCTCATCATGCAAACTGCAAAAAGAAAGGCACATGACGCAGCTTTCATATGACAAAGTTTCTTTCCGACACTGAGGAAGACGACTTTGATGGCTTCAGTTCTAAGGAGGAAGATGAGGACGGTTTACCGTGATTTTTACAAGTACGGTATGTTCTTTTACCAGACCCGTTCACTCTGTTGCGAGCGTGTTGCTAGCGTGTTGCTACCATTAACTGCCCTGTCACGGGCACCGTTTGGGATGAAAGTTATATTATTATTATTAAAGCTTTAAAAACTCTCTCTGTGTACCGTCTTTCTTTGTAAATATGTGTAACCCATGTATAATATGTATTTGCAACTGTATATTTTTGGAATGTATTTATTTCAGAACACTTATTCTGATATGTTTTGCACGGGCGAAAAAAAAAAAGAAGGGGCGAAACAAACGCGGGGTGACGGGAAGTGGGGACCAGTAAAGTTGAGGAACAGACAGACCTGTTTGTGGACGGGGCGGACAATAGTGGATATATATTTTTCCCACCATTACCTTTGGATATATACACTTTTTTCCTTGGGACCCGGACTCTGCAGCTCTGCATGAAACCTTAAGTACCGGTATCATTTTCCGTTCATTTTGCCGGCTGTGATTTTTGGACTGTGTACTTTAATGAAGCACATTCAGTTTCAATCGAGGGACACAAAGTGGGGTTTGGGTAAATTTTGCGTTTGTGTTTTTTTAATGTGGGCGCATGCGGCTTATATACAGGTGCGGCTTGTGTAAGTACAAAATCGGTTTTCCTCTTAAAATGTGGTGGGTGCGGCTTATAATCAGGTGCGCTCTATAGTCCGGAATTTACGGTATATATTATATACCAGAGCCATGTCCCCCTAGTGTCACGCAGCCAAGAAGTTGCAGTCTTCCTCGGCGCATATATTCCAGCGGTCTAAATCTTACCTTTTGTACTCGAGCGCCGCTGGCAGCCGTTAGAAAAATGACATAAATTGGCCGCAGCACTATATAAGCCGCAGGGTTGAAAGTCTGGGGAAAAAGTAGCGGCTTATAGGCCGGAATTTATGGTAATAGACCAGCAAAATACTCCAAAAGGCCTGCACCCGTAAATGAATGGTCAATTGCAAAAAGTTACCCTAGGTATGATGAAACTGGGATAATGGCTCTTTCCGACTCAGGTCAAAACACGGCAAAAGACTCACTCTTTGCGGGTCGTTCTCCAGTGCTCTTCGTCTCGCCGATTCCAGCTCTTCGTAACTTGGAACCGCCCGGGCCTGAGGGTACTCCCGCCGTATCCCTCGCTGATCACTACAACAAGATGGCAAAAATACATAAGTGATGTGAACTGGTACTACAACAACGAACATTTGACTCTGAACCCAATACAGTACAAACGCGACCAAAGCATCAAAGACACCTTAGTTAAAAAGGGACTGGTCTTCAAGTTGGGAGCATGGCTTTTCACGTGCAGCCATATTCTGCCATTCTTATATCAAGTATAAGGACCCCCCTTTTCTCACATGGTTCATTTGTATCTGTCACGGTTGCCAAGGCGCCCAATTGGCCCCGCCTGTATGTCAAGGTTGCATACCTGTCAAGATGTACAATTTTGCCGTACAAAGTACGTTTATGATGCATTTGAAGACGTGTGCGACGTACAAGAAAATCTGTCCGGAAAAACGCAAATTTGTCAATGATGGGTACCATCCGGTACACACAGACTATCACCAAACGGCAAATCGATCGAGTCAAACAAGTTCGCCGCGGTAGCCTCTATCTCTGTATCGTTTTTTTTTTTTAGTTGAAAACGAAGCGAGCGGTTTGATGCTACTGTGCGCATGCGTCTGCCGCCTCGGATTTCATGTGGTAGTTATGTAGTGAAAGGAAGTCAGTATCTTTTTAGAGAACCGGCTTTTTCGGCTCAACTCAATCAAGAGAGCCGGCTCTTAAACGGCTCACTTGCTTTGATGCATTATATTAGGAATTAAGATGTTGTATAAAGAATTTAAGAATAATTTCAGTGTAAGATTTTGATTTGACACACAAAGATTTCGCTCGCTGTACCTTTGCAAATCCAGTTCGCGGACAGTCCCAAAGGCTACCACTGGAAACTGCTCACCGCTCCTAACTGCTCACTGCTCGCCCAGTTTGAGCATTCAAACTATTTCAAACAAAAGCAAATGCTGGTGTTTTTTTGAGTATACATTCATTTAAAGTTACAGTAACTTGAAATTTCAGTGTATCAACAGTCTTGATCTCATACCTGTCAACCACCAATTGCTCAGCTGACTAAAGATTTCAATAAACCCCATAAACATGATGTGGCACCTACCATATTTTGACAACGGAGATTTATAGAAGTCACAGAAGATTACATACATCCCAATTAGTTACAAATGTGAACAATATCACAAAAACATTGGATTTATCTGAAAAATCTTGTAAGTCTATGACCTGGCCAAGGCCCGGACCTGGGAACTCCCAATAACAGGGAGAGCGCCTAACCCTAAGGCCAGCTAGCTGGCCTATGTCTTTTACTTTAAAATCTGAAACTTTTATGTAACCTTATGGTCGTGAAAATACTGTTTGTATGGCTGTAGACCCAAAAACTGGAAAGATTAAGATATGACCACCCTCTTTCACAGGCAGCAAGGTAAGTTAATCTCCTTCTTGACGCAGTCTTTGTTTTCTGTTCTCATTTGCCAAAAACCCTGCCAACAAATGGAAATGCAACCCAAAAATGTTTATGTATCTCAACACCGGTGATTGCCCTAATGGCGCAGCCATTCTAGTTTATCCTGGAGTGCCATGTCTAATCTCATTGGAAAGAAGGTTGACTATGTTATCATTGGCAATAAAGACTGTTCTAAGTCTAATTCTAAAATGGTATATGCCAGCCATCAAGTCGTGTTTAGGTGTATAGCCCTCACTCACGAGAAGTCGCAAAGGGCTGTAAAGACTATAGACTACTATGACACCATTCCCTGATCTAAAACCTACATGAGGGCAAGGAAAAACTCAAAAACCTCAAGTCAAGTCCTGTGACGCCCTTACTTAATCACAAGACGTCACAAAGGGCTGCACAGACAACAGATTATTGTAAACCACAGAGTATTATGACACCACCCCCTGATCTAAAACCTATATGAGGGCAAGGAAAAACTCAAAAACATCAAGTCCTGTTTATTTGTGACGCCCTTAATCACAAGAGGTCTCAAAGGACTGTACAGAACCACAGACTATTGCAAACCACAGACTATGATGACATCATCCCCTGATCTAAAACCTACATGAGGGCAAGGAAAAACTCAAAACCCTCAAGTCCTATTTATTTGTGACGCCCTTAATCACTAGAGGTCTCAAAGGACTGTACAGAACCACAGACTATTGCAAACCACAGACTATGATGACATCATCCCCTGATCTAAAACCTACATGAGGGCAAGGAAAAACTCAAAAACATCAAGTCCTGTTTATTTGTGACGCCCTTAATCACAAGGAGTCTCAAAGGGCTGCACAGACTACAGACTATGATGACACCATCCCCTGATCCAAAACCTACATGAGGGCAAGGAAGAACTCAAAAACCTCAAGTCCTGTTTATTTGTGACGCCCTTAATCACAAAGAGTCTCAAAGGGCTGCACAGACCACATATTATTGCAAACCACAGACTATTTTGACACCACCCCCTGATCCAGAACCTATATGAGGGCAAGGAAAAACTCAAAAACCTTAAGTCAAGTCCTGTGACGCCCTTAATCACTAGAGGTCTCAAAGGACTGTACAGAACCACAGACTATTGCAAACCACAGACTATGATGACATCATCCCCTGATCTAAAACCTACATGAGGGCAAGGAAAAAGTCAAAAACATCAAGTCAAGTCCTGTGATGCCCTTAATCACAGGAGGTCTCAAAAGGCTGCACAGAACCCTGATTATTGCAAACTACAGACTATTATGACAACATCCCCTGATCTAGAACCTACATGAGGGCAAGGAAGAACTCAAAAACCTCAAGTCAAGTCAAGTCATGTTTATATATGTGACGCCCTGAATCACAAGGAGTCTCAAAGGACTGTACAGACCACAGATTATTGCAAACCACAGACTGTGATGACACCACCCCCTGATCTAAAACCTACATGAGGGCAAGGAAAAACTCAAAAACCTCAAGTCAAGTCCTGTTTATTTGTGACGACCTTAATCACAAGGAGTCTCAAAGGGCTGTACAGACTATTATGACACCATCCCCTGATCTAAAACCTACATGAGTGCAAGGACAAACTCAAAACCTCAACATGAGGCAATTAAGAAACTATGAGAAGACCCCGTACATGAGGTCATCCCCTTCCATGATGCCCAGGCTTTTGCAACACACAACACACACACCTCATCCTAAAACATCCAGTATTTACTTTTCTACAATCCCAAACCTATTTTTAGGATCCATGAGTCTAATTTGAATTCAAAACTTCTCCAACACTTCGACCGCGTATCATCCTTCCAACTTCTCTCACCATTGTTCTTCTCGGAGCCGTCCCGGTGGCCGAGCTACAGTAGGACAAGGGCCCTTCGCCTTAATCATTTTTGACAAGCATAGCTAACCTCTTCCTGCTACAGGTCAGCTTCCCGAACGGCTCTAATGAAATGTGACGCCCGTCACGATATGCACCTGCCATCTCGGACGCTAATGAAAATGTCCCGGCCGTAAAATACGCAGGAGCCACTTGGGAGTCGGCTCTTCGGAGCTTTGACAGGATGAGAGTTTCTCTTTCCACCGCTTGTCTGGAAAAACATTTGGATAAAAAGCCGCGTGGCAATTAGTGTTTCGCCGGTATATGTCTCTGATCTCGCATAGATCTCCCTGGTGGGCTGTTTCCCCACATAGAGATTTGAGATATCAGCAATGTTCCTTCCAAGCAATTGCGCACTACCCAGAGCTTTTCCGTGCACGAGAAAATCGAGCCGGCTCACAAAAATCAGGGCTCGAAATAGCTCATTAAGAAGCAAATTAAGTCATAGTTACAGTGCATGAAGGTTAAATACACGGGTTCCCCTGACGCTGTGTTCTAAATGCGGTATTTGGAAGTCAAGGTCGAAGTAGAAGGAAGTTGAGTCAAGTCAGTAGAGTTTTTCGAGAACCGGCTTCTTCGGCTCGGCTCACTAAAAGGAACCGGCTCTTTCGGGTCCTAAACGGCTCTTCAGGTTGTTTTTGCTTCTTTTATCCCTACACGACCAAATATTATCCAAAATTGTTCACAAAAATGACTTGAAGGAAGGGGGAATAGAACAAAAAAGAAAAAAAAATGAAAAAGTAGTGAAAAGCTTAGAAAAAAAAGAAACGAAAGGAAGAGAGAAAAAAAAGGAAAAAGAAACAAAGGAAAAAAAGATAAGTAGAGAATACAACAGCTAGGAAAAAATAAACACAATGAAAAAAAAACAGGGAAAAAGAAGAAAAAGTTTGTCTGCCTGATCGGGCCCCCTGTTTGACACCTGTGCTCTAGGGACAATTCGGTTAGGCCACTCAACCTAACATGCATGCTTTTGGAGTGCCCTGAGGAAACCCAAGTAAGCACGGGGAGAACATGCAAACCCCACACAGGGAGGTTAGATCTCACGAGGCCCGTGAGACAACACTCAGCGAAGCGCAAGAGAAAAACAAGCTGCAGGTTAAAATATGACAACTTGATGTTGCCAAAGAAAGGTGCCTTGAACAAGGACACTGTACTTGTATCTCTCTCTCTCTCTCTCTTTCTCTCTCTCTCTCTATTAACCTCTTTTGCTCTAATTTTGTTTTTTCCTTTTCTCTCTTTTCTCTTTCTCTCTTCCCACCCTTCAGGTTTTCTTTTCTCTTTTCTCTCCTTCTGTCTTTCTATTTCTCTTTGGATATCTTTCTTCCTCTCCCTTTCGTTTCCTCCCTCTCTCACGACTTTTTATCTCTTTTGTTTGTCTCTCTCTCTCTCACCCCTTTTCTCCCACTCTGTCTCCGTCTCTTTCACTCTTTGTGTCTCTTTTTCTCTTTCTTTGTTCCTCTTAGTCTCTTTCTCTCTCTGTGTCTTTTTAACTTCTTTTGCTCTAACTTCCTTTTTTCCTTTTCTGTCTTCCTACCCTTCACAAATTATTTTCTCTTTTCTCTCCTTCTGTCTTTCTATTGCTCTTTGGATTTCTTTCTTCCTCTCCCCTCCTTTTCCCCCTTTCTCACGACTTTTGTTATCTCTTGTTTCTCACGCTCTCTCCCTCTCTCTCTTTTTCTTTCTTTGTCCCCCCCTCTCACGCTTTCCCTCCCTCTTTCTCTTATTTCTTTATCTCTCCTTTTCTTTCTCTTTAATCTACTCGTCCGGCCCCCGACAGAATGTTCGTTCTATCGCGTGGCCCCCGAGTTCAAATGAGTTCGACACCCCTGCTTCAAACCTTTAAACCGGTCGGCAGTGAGCTAGAATCGAGTTAGGTCCCCACGATGAACTAAAATGAGGAGGGTCCTCATCCGTCATGCTAATGCTTAAGACTAACTCCTACACATTAGCGGCAAAGCGGTGGGGGGGGGCGACACGGCTAGAAAATGAGACGGAGAAAGAGGGGCCGCTAATGAATCAGCCACGGCGAGTGAATGAATCGGAGATCTGTCAAGGCGGCTGGACTGTGCCTAATTATCTCTGCTCCTTCTTTGTCTCCATCTTCAATGGCGCTAAGGCAGCTCTGCCGATATCATGGGCCCCTCCCTCTGCAACGTCAGTTCCCTTCGCTTGTCATCCTCTTTGCGATTTGCAAGTCAAATGAGTTTCCTCTTTGAGAGTTTTGAAATAAAAAAACATGGCCTGTAAGATTTTCATTAGGGGAGACGATACACTTAATAATTCGCTTTCGATTTTGACTCACTTGCAAAGCTAGATTTAAACGCAACGATGGAGCGCAATGGTGACGTTGAATTCAAGGACTCATCTCATCTCATCTCACTAGCTGCACTGCTTATCCTCAGTAGGGTCGCGGGGGTGCTGGAGCCCATCCCAGCAATCATCGGGCAGTGGGCAGGGGACACCCTGAACTGGTTGCCAGCCAATCGCAGGGCACACAGGGACAGACAACTCGCGGACATTTTGGACCGGCCAATCCACCTGAAATGCATGTCTTTGGAATGTGGGAGGAAACCGGAGTGCCCGGAAGAAACCCACGCAAGCACGGTGAGAACATACAAACTCCGCACAGTAAGTCCGGTAGCTGGATTTGAACCCACACAGGAGGTTCCCGAGACCTTAGAACCACTGCGCCGCCGTGCTGCCCTGAATTCAAGGACTGTATGGGGAAACTTTGTTCTCAAGGTTTCTTCATTTTCCTCATGTTGAGGTTTTTTTGAGTTTTTCTTGCCCTCATGTAGGTGTTAGACCAGGGGATGGTGTCATAATAGTCTGTAATAATAGTCTGTGCAATAACCTGTGCAGCCCTTTGAGACTCTTTGTGATTAAGGGCGTCACAAAGAAACAGGACTTGACTTGTTCTGTGTTAAGCATTTAGGGATGAGGGGAGCACGGTGATGCAGTGGTTAGCACGTGTGCGGCACAGTTCTGTGTGGAGTTTGCATGTTCTTCCTGTGCTTGCGTGGGTTTCCTCCAGGCACTCCGGTTTCCTCCCACGTTCCAAAAACATGCATGTCAGGTTAGTTGGCCGGTCAAAATTGTCCTTAGAGGGAGTTGTCTGTCTCTTTGTGTCCTGCGACTGGCTGGCAACCAGTTCAGCTACCAGCCTTCCTGTGCGGAGTTTGCATGTTCTCCCCGTGCTTGCGTTGGTTTCCTCCGGGCACTCCGGTTTCTCCCACGTTCCAAAAACATGCATGTCAGGTTAATTGGCCGGTCCAAAATGTCCCTAGAGGGAGTTGTCCTTCTCTGTGTCCTCCGACTGGCTGGCAACCAGTTCAGCTACCAGCCTTCCTGTGCGGAGTTTGCATGTTCTCCCCGTGCTTGCGTGGGTTTCCTCCGGGCAGTCTGGTTTCATCCCACGTTCCAAAAACATGCATGTCAGGTAAATTGGCCAGTCCAAATTGTCCCTAAGTGTGGATGAGCAGGCGAATTGTCTGTCCCTGTGTGCCCTGCGACTGACTGGCAACCGGTTCAGGGTGTCCACTGCCTGTATACGTTTTTTTAAGCAATTTTGAAGGGGTGCCGCTACTTCCGATTCCGATTCAGATCTACTTTATTGTCATTCTTGTACACGTGTATACAGAACGAAATGTTGATACATCTGACCCGCACAGTTTCCTTGAATGTATAAGATATAAATAAAATGTTGTATTGAGTTGGAGTATTGAAGTACTAATAATATACTAAATAATTATAGCTATGTATAGTATTATACTGTGTAATACAGGGGCGGCAGTAGCTCAGGAGGTAGAGCGCTCGTCAGTTCGAATCCCGGCTCGGCCGTGTTACATGACGAAGTGTCCTTGGGTAAGACACTGAACCCCTAATACCCCCAATAAGCAGGTTAGCGTCTTACATGGCTGCAATACAAGGCCGCTATTGGGAAATGTGGAGCACATTGTAAAGCGCTTTGGGAAGTCATTGACTTGAAAAGCGCTATAGAAATGCAGATAATTTCATTTCAGTAGTGCAAAGAGTGCAAGAGGAGCAGCTAACCAGATGTGCAAAATGGCCAGTCAGGTAAACAAGTCACTCTACCATAACAATAGAGTACGATAGGAGAGGAGAACAGATGTGCAAAAGAGTGGCTAGGTATAAGAAAACTGCCAGTAGTGCAAAAAAACCCCAAAAACAAACAAACAGATGTACAGATTAGCAGCTGTGTAGGCTTACTGTGTGTGTGATTGACCATTAACCGCGATAACCGAGGGATTACTGTATTTCAGTGACTTTTTAGAACACTTTTCATGGATTTATGTGTGCAAAGAATTCCTTTTTAAAGCTCTTACCTTTCTGGATGTTGTTGCCTGGGTTTGTTGACCTTAGCATAAAGTCCCTCCAAGTCATCGGTAGAAGCCTGAGGCTGCTTAGACGTCCGGACATTGGGCTGCGTAGAGTTGGGTTGGAGAAAATTGCCGATCTGGGCATAGTTGGGGTCGTTGTCGTCATCCCGCATATCGGGGAGGGATCGGGGGGCGGAGCTAAGATGGCCATGGTCTATTTCCGCATACCGAGGATCGGAGCTAAGGACGAGGAGGGTAGAAGATATGGCCGTCGATAAGCTGTTTGAAGTCAAAGTCAAGGCGATTCTTACCGCCTCTCTCTGCTGTCCCCTTCTTCCTCACTCCAGGCTTCCAGTCGGTTTTTGGCAGCTTTGCTCTTTTCGTCTTTCTTCTTTCCAAATCTGTGGACAAAAGGAACATCACAATGGGAATATTTTTCATTCATTATGTTCCAGATAGGGCAGCACGGTGACGCAGTGGTTAGCGCGTGTGCGGCACAGTTCTAAGGTCTCGGGAACCTCCTGTGTGGGTTCAAATCCAACTAGCGGACTTCCTGTGCGGAGTTTGTATGTTCTCCCCGTGCTTGCGTGGGTTTCCTCCGGGCACTCCGGTTTCCTCCCACGTTCCAAAGACATGCATTTCAGGTGGATTGGCCGGTCCAAATTGTCCCTAGGTGTGAATGAGCGAGTTGTCTGTCCCTGTGTGCCCTGCGATTGGCTGGCAACCGGTTCAGGGTGTCCCCCTGCCCACTTAAATGCGTTTTTCCCGGCTTCTTTAGCAGCGTGTGTCTTGCGGGAATTTTTCAACGAAGGAAATGTGCCTTGGCATAAAAAGGTTAAAATCCTCCGCTCTGAAGGCTTTTGGTATGACATTTGCACTACTGGTGATCTAGTGGAAACGTGTCAGCGCTCTCATCGCCGTCACCCTGTGTTCGATTCTGGTTTTAAACAAAGTTCTGCAATCAAAGATGAATGTGCCATAAATGTATAAAGAAAGTAACAGTTAATATGGTAGCTTTTTAACTGGTCAAAATTCCGAGTGCCTTATAGTGTGGTACGCCTAATGCAGGGGTGTCAAACTCACTTCAACTCGGGGGCCACACAATAGAACAAACATTCTGTCGGGGGCCGGACAAGTAAATTAAAGAGAAAGAAAAAGAGGGGTAAAGAAAGAAGAGAAAGAGGGAGGGAAAAGGAGAGAGGGCGGGATTAGCACAGGAGGTAGAGCGCTCGTCTGGGGATCAAGAGATCGCAGGTTCGAATCCCGTCTCCTCCGTGTTTCATGTCGAAATGTCCTTGGGTAAGACACTGAACCCCTAATGCCCCCAATAAGCAGGTTGGCGCCTTGCATGGCTGCACGGCCGCTATTGGTGTGTAAAGTGTGTGTGAATGGGTAAATGTGAAGCACATTGTAAAGCGCTTTTAATTGACTTGAAAAGCGCTATATAAATGCAGATCATTTCATTTAATTTCAAAGAAAGAACAAGAGAGAGAGGGAGAGAACGTGGGAAAAAAACGATAAAAAGTCGTGAGAGAGGGGGAAAAAAGGGAGAGGAAGAAAGAAATCCAAAGAGAAATAGAAAGACAGAAGAAGAGAAAAGAGAAAAGTAAGCGCGAAGGGTATGAAGAGAGAAAGAGAAAAGACAGAAGGAAAAAAGTAAGTTAGAGCAAAAGAGGTTAAAAGACACAGAGAGAGAAAGAGACAAAGAGCAACAAAGGAAGAGAAAAAGAGAGACACAGAGAGAGAAAGAGACAGAGTGGGAGAAAAGGAGTGGAAAAGAGAGCAAGAGAGAGACAGAAAGAGAGAGCGAGAGAGAAAAAGAGAGAGAGAGAGAGAGAGAGAAATAAATCCAAGTACAGTGTCTTTGTTCTAGGCACCTGTCTTTGGCAACATCAAGTGGACCTATTTCAACCTGCAGCTTGTTTTTCTCTTGCGCTTCTCTGAGTGTTGTCTCGCGGGCCGGATTTAATCCCTTAGCGGGCCTAATCCGGCCCGCGAGACGCCTGCTTGACACCTGCGCCCTGATGAATGAAGGGGTGTGCCTTATAGTGGGGAAAGTACAGTACTTTACCAAGATGAATTGTTTAGCGTCTGGATCCCAAAAACTAATCCCAGGAACCGTTTTCGGGGGCGAATCCATTCGAGTTATCTTTTTATGAGGATGGCAATAACCAGAAGTTTGATACAAGCGTGTAGTTCAACACATCAATATTTAAAACTTTTATCAGGCATGATGTTAAATTCTCTTTTCAAATCCCAATGGCGTCAGCGGCGATCACTAAGCCTTTCTGCTCTTTAAATATTTAAAATCCTTTCATCCGATCTTTTCCTCGGAAAATGTGCTGAAGCGATCTGCGTTTATCTTATTAATAGCGAGAAAAAATGAGTCTTTACAAGAGGAAGACATGAAGCCTGAACGGAAACCTGTTGGCCGAGTTAAAATCGGTCCGGACGGGAGTCGAGGGAAACAAATACGATTATAATTATTATTATTTTTTAGACAGAATGGAATGGTAACTTGCTACAAACGTTTGCTTTATTCCGATTTTGAGATCTTCGTTCAGTTTAGAAATTTTGGTTCGTTTGGCAATTTGCATACTCGGTAGCCAATCAGAAGCCCGCATCGAATAACTTCCGGGCTTTCCCGAGCGTTCTAAGGTCGTGCATTTGCATATCATTTTCCAAATAGACGCACAGAGAACACAAGAAAAATGGAGAAGTGGTTAGAAATCAAGCCAAAACCTCAGCCCCAGAAGAAAGATTCAAAAGAAGCTAAGAAAACTGATGACGCTTCAAAACGTAAGCGTTTGTCAATTTAATAGCACTCTTACTCGTGGTATTGCGGTAAGACGTTTTTCATTGTGTGACGTCATTACGCACGCACCGTTTTTCGTTTCGCTAATTGTTGATCGCCATGTTGTATTGTGGTGAGCCGTGCCCTTGTTTGCTTGCGGTTGAGGAATAAATATGCTTAAAGGCTGAACCACAATGTCCTGCTCATCTTCTTACGCATGAGGAAACTGCCCACTCTGACATATCCTTACCAGGAATCAGGGCAAAACCTCAGCCCCAGAAGAAAGATTCAAAAGAAGCTAAAATAAATTGATGACGCTCCAAAACGTAAAGGTACATTAAAAGCATAGTGGAAAGGGGAGTTCACGTGGCTGTGGTTGTGAAAAATGGGGCAGGCAACTTTATGGCTGGGCAGGCAACTTTTCAGAGTTGTCTACCTTGGCGTCCTCTAACTTTTTGTCACGAGTTTCAGACACTCCATGAACATTACAAAATCGCTACTTCACACAGTGCTCAAATCTACCAAAATAGCCACAAAAGACTCTTCACATTCCAAACCGTAGAGTATGATAATTGTGCAGAAAATCACGGTTTAGCCTATCCCTGTTTTTATCTTAAAGGAGTCGTGCCTTTACCAGTGTTCTCGTTTGCCTGCGTCCCTGTGTCCTAGACGCATCATTTTTACCGGGGACGCATAGTCTCGAATCAACGTGCGTCCCAGGGACGCAACTTTTTTGACACAAAATTGTCATTATTACCCGATTACTTTTTCTTTTAACAAAGATTTACTGCACCCCAAACTTTTTGTCAGGCAGATCCGCCATTGTTGTTTTGGTCTCGCGGTTCGAGTTTTCGTCCGCACGCCGATCTCGGCAAACGAGATCTCGTTGCTTCGAGATTTCGTCATTGTTGTGGCGGTTGTGGTCAAGTGAAAGAGAAGTATGTCAACTACCGGACTTCCTGTGCGGAGTTTGTATGTTCTCCCCGTGCTTGCGTGGGTTTCCTCCGGACAGTTAGTGTTAGGTGCATATCAACACAAAATTGGTCATTTCTTCAGTGTTGTCTGCCCTGCTGTAGGCTAACTTTTTGTCATGAGGTTCAGACACTGCTAAAAATAATGTTTTTTTTAAGTAACATCCCCAACACTGTTACTGACATTGAATAAATACAGGTTTCTACTTTGCGGGTTCTAACTATCACGGGACTTGTTTGGAACACAACTCCGCGAAAAACAAGGGATTACTATACAGTGGAACCTGGGTTTTCCAACGCCTCTCAGTTCGAACAAATCGGAGTCCGACCAAAAATTTCCAGAAATTCTCGCTTCGCTGTTCGGTAAAAAAAATCGGAGTTCGAACGCCGGTAACGCGTGAGTGCATACGCTAGGGTGCCATGCTGAGCGCCGCACGGGTGTAGATCGCTCTTTCCGTGACCGACTGTTATCGCGTGCGGACGGGCTTCGTTTTGCTTTCGCTTTTAATATAGGTGTACGAAGTGTTTTAGCCCCCTAATTCTGCCTCCGAAGAAAGCAGCAAAGTTGCTACAGGTGAAAAAAGAAAAGTAGTGCGTACAACTATTGCATTTAAGAAAGAAATAATAGCTCCGTCGTCCACCTGCGCCTTCTGCTGACCACCACAAAGGTGAGGAATCCTATTCATAATTATTTTCTTTATCCTTTTTTTTATTTTTACACGTTCATGTTAGCTTAATCTTTCATACGGAAGATTAAGCTAACGCGGACGTACGATTAGCCTGGGTTAGCTTTAAATTTATGTTAAACATTCAGGGTGTTGGAACGGATTAAAACAATTTAACGTAAATTCCGGACTATAAGCCGCTACTTTTTTCCCAAATGTTCAGCCCTGCGGTTTATTCAGTGAAGCGGCGCTGGAGTATAAAAGGTAAGATTAAAACCAGTAGAATATGTGCGCCAAGAAAGACTGCAACCTCTAAGTTTATGCATACGTTGTTTGTGAAGTAAAGGTACGTTCCGATAATGAGGAAGACGCCCTTGATGGCGATAGTTATGAGGACGATCTACCGTGATTTTCACAATTATGGGATGCTTTCTTTAGACAGATACTGAGCGTGATCCTACTAGCGTGTTGGTACCTTTCACAGGCACGGTTTGGGATGAAAGTTATATTATTATTATCAAAGCTTTGAAAACTCTCTCGGTGTACCGACTTTCTTCGTAAATATGTGTCACCATGTATAATATGTATTCGCAACTGTATATTTTTGTAATGTATTTATTTTAGAGATTTATTCTGTTATGTGTTCTACGAGCGACTCAAAAAGAAGGGGCGGAGCAAACGCGGGCTGATGGGAAGTGGGGTGAAGCTGGGTTACCGGTAGATCTGTGTTGTCGCAGCGGACAATAGTGGATATATATTTTTCCCACCCTTAACTTTGGAAATATACATTTTCTTTCCTTGGATTACTTTCAACGGGACCCGGACTTTACAAGTCTGCATCGTACGTTAATCACGGGTATCATTTTCCATTCATGATGCCGATTGCTGTTCTAAGATTGTGTACTATCTATTTAGTACAGAGGTGCGGCTTGTGTAAGTACAAAAGTGGCGAATCACTTAAAAAGACGTGAGTGCGGCTTATGATCAGGTGCACTCTATAGTCCGGAATTTACGGTACATTCTTTTTAATGGGAAAAATGATTTCGGTGATCGACCAAATCGGTTTTCGAACAGGGTTCTGGAACGTATTATGGTCGAGAACCGAGGTTCCACTGTGGTCCTAAAACACAGGTGTCAAACAGGCGGCCCGCGGGCCGGATCAGGCTCTCTTTCACTCTCTCTGTCTTCTTCTCTTTCTTTGTTCCTTTTTGTCTCTTTCTCTCTATGTCTTTTTTTCTTCTTTTGCTCTCTCATTTTTTCCTTTACATTCTTTCTCTCTCTCTCTTGCTTTCCCCTTCTATCTTTCCCCTTTCTTTCTTTCTCTCCTTCTCTCTTCTCTCCTCTTTTTCTCTTCTATTTCTCTTTGGATTTCATTCTTTCTCTTTCTTCCCCCTTCTCTCACTATTTCTGTTTTCATCTCTTGTTTCTCATGTGCTCTCTCTCCCTCTCTGTCTCTCTTTCTCTTTTTTGTACCACCCTCTCTATCTCTCTCTCTCTTTCACTCTCTCTGTCTCTTTTTTCTCTTTCTTTGTTCCTTTTTGTCTCTTTCTTTGTTCCTTTTTGTCTCTATCTTATTTTCTTCTTTTGCTATCTCTTCATTTTTTCCTTTACATTCTCTCTCTCTCTCTCTCTCTCTCTCAATTGCTTTCTCCTTTCTTTCTTTCTCTCTTTCCCTCCTCTTTTTCTCTCTTTCTATTTCTCTTTGGATTTCATTCTTTCTCTTTCTTCCCCCCTCTCTCACTATTTCTGTTTTCATCTCTTGTTTCTCATGTGCTCTCTCTCCCTCTCTGTCTCTCTTTCTCTTTTTTGTACCACCCTCTCTATCTCTCTCTCTTTCACTCTCTCTGTCTCTTTTTCTCTTTCTTTGTTCCTTTTTGTCTCTTTCTTTGTTCCTTTTTGTCTCTCTCTATCTTATTTTCTTCTTTTGCTATCTCTTCATTTTTTCCTTTACATTCTTTCTCTCTCTCTCTCTCTCTCAATTGCTTTCTCCTTTCTTTCTTTCTCTCTTTCTCTCCTCTTTTTCTCTCTTTCTATTTCTCTTTGAATTTCATTCTTTCTCTTTCTTTCCCCCTCTCTCACTATTTCTGTTTTTATCTCTTGTTTCTCACGTGCTCGCTCTCTCTCCGTCTCTCTCTCTTTTGTCCCGCCCTCTCTACTTTTCTCTCCCTATCTTTCTCTTATTTCTTTCTCTCTTTTTTTTTCTTTCTCTTTAATCTACTCGTCCGGCCCCCGACAGAATGTTTGTTTTATAGTGAGTTTGACACCCCTGTCCTAAAACCTTCACTTCAGGCAATGCAAAAAGCGCAACATACTAAAAAAAAAACAGACTGCCTGATTATGTATTAAAGGTGACACTCAGTAGCCTAGATGGTAAGGCGCCCGCTTTGAGACTGGGAGGTCGGTGGTTCGCGCCCCGGCCGAGTCATTCCTAAGACTTAAAAAGTGGTCGGCGGCGCCCTCTGTTGGCTGCGGCTGCATCGGCTCGCTACAACGGGTCAGGTGCAATCGACATTTCGTTCTGTGTACATTGTTACACAGAATGACAATACAAGGAAATTATTATTATTATTATTATTATTATTTAGAAAAATCGAGACTCATCGCTAATGCAAGAGGCAAAGGAAGAGGAAAGAAAAAAACAAGTGCGGATGGATGAGCAAAAAGGCACCGATGAAAATGATGCTCAACTGGGGAGGAATAAGGAGATTAGCTATAGACTGTGTAGAAGCATCGCTACAACATTAGGGCACCGGGGGAACAGTTCATCAGCCAAGCGCAACTGTTATCTCCGTAATTAGATTGCTCTGTATGTATTTTAGAGGGGCGAACATATCTCGGTGGAGTTTCGGCAGTAAGGGAGAGAGAGCACGCGGAGAAAGGATTATTACTATAGAGGAAAGAAAACTTTCCTCACATTGATGCTGAAACGTTTTTGAAAATGAATCTAGGCGTGGGACACAAATCCGGAAAAGTAACAAGCTCTCTTACTTGTAAATATTAGAGAGGCCTGTTCTCGTCAACCAAGGTTGGGTAGGGTTACTTGAACTGGATTACTTTCAATGACTTTTGGATGACTCCAATAGCAAATATGCAAATAAAAGACAAAATAAACTCAATAGGAATGAAATGATGACTCACAACACGCGGTAAGCTTTCTCTCCTGGCTTTGATCTCTTTGATCTCCGAAAAACTAACATAAAATGCAGGGTTTGGTAGGGTTACTTGAACTGGATTACTTTCAATGACTTTTGGATGACTCCAATAGCAAATATGCTAATAAAAGACAAAAGAAACTAAATAGGAATCAAATGAAGACTCACAACACGTGGTAAGCTTTCTCTCCTGGCTTTGATCTCTGGCAAAACGAACATCAAATGCGACAGAAACAAAATGAAAATCAATCCAAACATCATTTTTGCCGTTCTATGTGTTCTGTTACTCCCCGAGCCTGCACAAAATTGAGTCATTTTATTCATATTTAGTTTCTTTTTTCTTTTATTAACATATTTGGTATTGGAGTAATCCAAAAGTCATTGAAAGTAATCCAGTTCAAGTAACCCTACCCAACACTGGTTGTCACAATATGTTCAACCCATTTTGTCACAATGACAATAAAGGAATATTCTATTCTATTCTATTTGTTCCTTTATCTTCTTTTATCCTCACTGTTAAATGTGAAACTGGAGTGCCACGTCCAATTTTGTTGGGTAGGGTTACTTGAACTGGACTACTTTCAATGACTTTTGAATGACTCCAATAGCAAATATGCAAATAAAAGACAAAATAAACTCAATAGGAATGAAATGATGACTCACAACACGCGGTAAGCTTTCTCTCCTGGCTTTGATCTCTGGCAAAACGAACTTCAAATGCGACAGAATCAAAATGAAAATCAATCCAAACATCATTTTTGCCCTTCCATGTATTCCGTTACTCCCCAAGCCTGCACAAAATGGAGTCATTTGATTCATATTTAGTTTCTTTTGTCTTTTATCAGCATATTTGGTATTGGAGTAATCCAAAAGTCATTGAAAGTAATCCAGTTCAAGTAACCCTACCCAACCCTGGTTGTCACAATATGTTCAACCCATTTTGTCACAATGACAATAAAGGTATATTCTATTCCATTCTATTTGTTCCTTTATCTTCTTTGTTTTCTTTTATCCTCACTGTTAAATGTGAAACTGGAGTGCCACGTCCAATTTCGTTGGGTAGGGTTACTTGAACGTGATTACTTTCAATGACTTTCGGATGACTCCAATACCAAATATGCTAATAAAAGACAAAAGAAACTCAATATGAGTAAAATGATGACTCACAATGCGTGGTAAGCTTTCTCTCCTGGCTTTGATCTCTTTGATCTCCGGCAAAACGAACATCAAATGCGAGAGAAACAAAATGAAAATAAATCCAACATCATTTTTGCCTCTCCATGTATTCCGTTACTCCCCAAGCCTGCACAAAATGGGTCATTTTATTCATATTTAGTTTCTTTTGTCTTTTATTAGCATATTTGGTATTGGAGTCATCCAAAAGTAATCTAAAGTAATCCAGTTCAAGTAACCCTACCCAACCCTGCGCATTTGTATCGGCGAGACGGCTCCGAGGCGGTCCAGCTGCCGTCTGCTCGTCACT
This sequence comes from Urocampus carinirostris, assembly GCF_059441175.1. NCBI lineage: Eukaryota > Metazoa > Chordata > Actinopteri > Syngnathiformes > Syngnathidae > Urocampus > Urocampus carinirostris. The sequence continues at coordinate 7,547,942 of NC_142351.1, read as the reverse complement.
CAGCAGTCGCTGAAAGGGATTTGAGACGCGACGGGATTCTCTCACTAACAATTAGTATTTGATCTTACATCAGTCATACACACTGATCCTTCAAGCTGCTGCCAGGAAGCCATTGCACATCCGCTGTCCTGTCTGCTCATATATATACAGTGGTGGGCAATGTTCCCCCTAAGCTGCGTGTGTGCGCAATCGCGCACTACGCAGAACTTTTCCTCGCACAAAAAAATATAGTCGGCTCACAAAAATCAGGGCTCCAAATTGCTCATTAAGAAGCCAATTAAGTCAAAGTTACAGTGCATGAAGGTAAAACTACACGGGTTCCCCTGACGCTGTGTTCTAAATGCCGTATTTGGAAGTCAAGGTCGAAGTTGAGTAAAGTCAGTAGAGTTTTTGGAGAACCGGCTTCTTCGGCTCGGCTCACTAAAAGAAAACGGCTCTTTCGGGTCCCGAACGGCTCTTCAGGTTGTTTTTGCTTCTCCTATCCCTATACGACCAAATAATATGTAAAATGATGCACAAAATGACTTAAAGGAAGGGGGAATAAAAAAAAAAATACCAAAATGAAAAAGTAGTGAAGAGCTGAGAAAAAAAGAAACGAAAAAGGAAGAGAAAAAAGAAGGAAAAATTCAGAAAAATAAGGGAAAAAAAATAAAGAAAAAAAGGGAAAAAGTAAGTAGAGAACACAAAGAAAAAAGTAACAGATAGGAAAAAATAAACACAATGAGCTTTTTTTAAAGGAATAAAAAAATAAAGAAAAAAAGGGAAAATCTGGCCCAAAAGACAGCATTGAGAGAAGCGCAAGAAGAAAATGAGCTGTAGTTTTAAATATTTCTGCTGGATGTCCCCAAAGCCAATTAACACTTGCAAAACAATTGTGGTAGTATTTCTCCATTTCTCACTGACTCACTTCTTTTTGATTGATTTCTCCCTCTTTCTTTTTCCTGCTCACTCTCTTTTTCTCTCTCTGTCTTTTTCCTGCTGACCCTTTTTCTTTCTGTCACTTCTCTTATTCTTTTTACACTTTTTCTCTCTATATTCTTCTCCATTCATATCTCTATTCTGCTCACTCTTTTTCTCTCACTGTTACTCTGTCTCTCTTGTTCTCCCTATCTGTTTATCGCTCTCTCTTTCCCTCCCTCTCTTTCTCTCTCTTTTTGTCTTTTCTCTATTTCTCTCACTCTCTAGCTCTTTCTTTTTCTCTGTCTTGCTCTCTTTCTATTTTCTCTCTCTCATTTAAACTGAAATTCTCTTTCTTTCTATATTTCTCTTTCTTTCTCGCCCTCTTTCTCTCCATTTTTCGACCTCTCTCTCTCACCTTTCTTCCTGCTGACTCTTTTTCTTTCTGTCGTATCACTTCTCTTTTTCTTTTTATCTTTCTCTTTTTTCACTTTCTTTTTCTCTCTATATTCATTTCCCCCTTCTTCTCCATTCGTAGCTCTATTCTGCTCTCTCTTTTTCTCTCACTGTTACTCCGTCTCCCTTGTTCTCCCTGTTTCTCCCTCTCTCTTTCTCTAAAACTTACTAGTCCGGCCCCCGTGAGATTTTTCGATAGCCCCCAGCTAAAACCAGTTTGACACCCCTGCCCCAGGACGAGAGCATGTCAAAGGAAAGACCTGATGGATTCAGCAGGAACGCGTGGCGTCCGAGGCCTTATCTGCCGCTTTATATGCACGGGGCGTCCCTCATCATCCTCCACACGAACCCTCGGCCCTCTCATATTTGACTGGCAGCTCGCATCAGTGCCAGCAAAGCGGCACATCGTTTCAGGAAAGACGAGCGGGTTGCGGCGAAGGCAGAAAGCAGAGGGAGAAATTAATTTGTTTTCCGGCAGCTGCTGACGGCGATAGGGTCCGGAACCTTGTCAATTAGAATCGCGCCTCAGTAGCGCAGAAACGAAGACGCTTCTGCACAGGAAAACTCATTTCCAACAATAATACTTTTCACTTATTGTTATAATAAGGGGAGGGGGGGTGAGGAGCTCTCCCATACAGCCTGGAATTTCTGCATTGTGGACTGGCTGGGGAACTCACCTGGAGAATCATAATCAATGTTCCCGCACCGCCCAGAGCTTTTCCGCGCACAAGAAAATCTAGCCAGCTCACAAAAATCAGGGCTCCAAATTAAGAAGCCAATTAAGTCAAAGTTACAGTGCATGAAGGTAAAAATACACGGGTTCCCCTGACGCTGTGTTCTAAATGCCGTATTTGGAAGTCAAGGTCGAAGTAGAACAAAGTTGAGTAAAATCAGGAGAGTTTTTCGAGAACCGGCTTCTTCGGCTCGGCTCACTCAAAGGAACTGGCTCTTTCGGGTCCTCAACGGCTCTTCAGGTTGTCTTTGCTACTTTAATCGCAACGTGACCAAATATTATGTAAAATTATGTACAAAGGACTTAAAGGAAGGGGGGGGGGGATAAAACAAAAAAGAAAAAAATACCAAAATGAAAAAGTAGTGAAAAGCTGGGAAAAAAATGAAACAAAATGAGAGGCAGTAGCTCAGGAGGTAGAGCGATCGTTTTAGGATTAAGGGATCCCAGTTCGAATCCCGGCTTGTCCGTGTTACATGCTGAAGTGTCCTTGGGTAGGACACTGAACCCCCAATAAGTAGGTTAGCGCCTTACACGGCTGCACGGCCGCTATTGGGAAATGTGAAGCACACTGTAAAGCGCTTTGGGAAGTCATTGACTTGAAAAGCGCTATAGAAATGCAGATCATTTCATTTCATTTCAAAAAGAAGCAGGAAAAATTAAAAAAAAAAGAGCCAGAAAAAAAAAGAAAATAAACAAATAAAGGAAAAAGGTAATAGAGAACAAAAAAGCAAGAAAAAGTAACCGCTCGGAAAAATAAACACAATGAAATTTTTTTTTAGCTGTATTTTTAAAGTAGAAAAAACAGGAAAAAAGAGGAAAAAGTTTGTGTTGCATTCAAATAATTTCCAACGATATCAAGTCATGAGTACATAGGGCTCGGAGATAAAAGTTTACTCATGGAAATCTCATGTAGACTTCCAATTCTGATAAGCACAGCCGATTTAGCGCTAATAGTATGAAAAGTTGGGTCCAGTATATAAATAGCATTCACCCCACTACATTTTACAGTCAGTCACACCAACAGACCCCATTTTAAATGAACGCTACTAAGGAATCCTTTATATGGAAGCTCACGAAACAGTTTAGGTTCACTAGAGATACACTTAATGATGAAAACCCACAGAACAAACTGTAAACACCCAGAAACGTCAGCCAAGCACACAAATTATTTGATTGGGTGAGCGGAAGGGGTACAGTGCACTTCTCTATTACCAGCGCTGTCTGCACTGAAGGTAATATGCCGGTATCCTGTCAAGGTTGCCATGGTGCCCAATTGGCCCCGCCCGTGTGCCGCCAGCTGCGGCTCGTTGATGGATTGGCTTCCCTTCTATTTAAGCTCAGTGCTCTCACTCACCCTTTGTCAGTCCCTCAACAAACCTCTGCACCCGCAAGACGTGGGTTTAGACTCTGTCTGGTTTCCTGCTGTCTGGTATCGTTCCCTTCTATTATGTCCTGCGTTGAATTATATCAAGTCAATCTTGTTGCCAACATTGTACTTCCACTCAAAAATGTGATTAAATACAGTTGTGTATCGTGCAACCGACTCAATAACCCCCCAAAAATGTTAGTATTATGCGACAAAATGTATCAGGAAAAAAAAGAAAAGGAAATCTTGTGAAAGAATTGTAAAAACAAATGACGTTTGTGAGCCTGCAACCTTTGCAATCGTACATGAGTCAATTCATTCAAAAGTGAACATTTTTTTTTTGCATTGCCGGAAACTCGGCAAAATGTAACGTGATGTCAAGTTTTTAACGTGTTTGATAATTAATTATCTTGCCACACTTGGGATTTCCGTTGCTCACTGTTGTTTTAAGCGTTGCTCACCGACTTTGTGTGAACGCTCAGACCCGTAAGGAAAATTACAGGGAAATGGATCTAAATAATGATAGAATCTGCAGAATTTAAACCACTGAAAAATGGAAATCTAGGACAGAAGCAAACCCTGATAAGTGAATCCACGTGCATACTGTAGGAGAAGTGCAGAACATAAACAATTCATAAGGTTCATCCAGACACGTTAAGCGATGCGGTAAGGGAGCTATCTCGCTTATCCACTGGAGAGAGTTTGGAGCTGTGGGTGAAATGAAGAGCTTAATGTATGGATTAAGAGAGGAAATTCCAATTTAAATAAAAAGGCTCTTGCGGCTGACCGCTTAGAAGGTAAACAAATACACCTTAAAGCGTTACATCATAATACCTTCTCTCCAACTTTACTTAACATCTCAGAGGTCTATATTTTTGAGACTAGGTTGCTGGCTTTTTGGAGCTACTTTAAAAAGTAAAAGCTAAATCTTTGGTTTTAATTTTCTAATTTTTTTCAAATCAAACGTTTGCTTTATTCCAATTTAGAAATTTTGGAATTTCGGTTCGTCAGGCAATTTGCATACTCTGCAGCCAATCAGAAGCCTGCATCGAATAACTTCCTGCTTCCGGACTTTCCCGGGTGTTATAAGGTCGAGCGTTTGCATATCATTTTGCAAAGCAGACGCACAAAAAAACACAAGAAAAATGGAGAAGTGGTTAGGAATCTCAAATATTCAATAGAAGCTAACAAAATATATGACGCTACAAAACGTAACCGTACATTAAACGCGTGGTGGAAAGAGGAGTTCACGTACATACTGATGCTTTATTCAGATTTCGACATCTTCGTTCGGTTTGTAAATTTCAGTTCATTTGGAAATTTACATACTCATCAGAAGCCCGCATCGAATAACTTCCTGCTTCCGGACTTTCCCGGGTGTTATAAGGTCGAGCGTTTGCATATCATTCAAGTCGACGCACAGAGAACGCAAGCAAAATGGAGAAGTGGTTAGGAATCAAGCCAAAACCTCAAATATTCAAAAGAAGCTAACAAAATTGATGACGCTACAAAAGGTAAAGGTACATTAAAAGCATGGTGGAAAGAGGAGTTCACGTGGCTTGTAGCAGACGACGCAACGCAAACATTGCATGAATGAAGATGAGTATATACAGGTACATGCTGATGCTTTATTCCGATTTCGACATCTTCGTTCGGTTTGTAAATTTCAGTTCATTTGGAAGTTTACATACTCGGCAGCCAATCAGAAGCCTTCATCGAATAACTTCCTGCTTCGGACTTTCCCGGGTGTTATAAAGGTCACGCATGTGCATATCGTTTTCCAAAGTAGACGCGCCAAGAACACAAGAAAAATGGAGAAGTGGTTAGGAATCAAGCCAAAACCTCAAATATTCAAAAGAAGCTAACAAAATTGATGATGCTACAAAAGGTAAAGGTACATTAAAAGCATGGTGGAAAGAGGAGTTCACGTGACATGTAGCAGACGACGCATGAATGAAGATGAGTCAATACAGGTACATACTGATGCTTTATTCCGATTTCGACATCTTCGTTCGGTTTGTAAATTTCAGTTCATTGGGAAATTTACATACTCGGCAGCCAATCAGAAGCCTGCATCGAATAACTTCCTGCTTCCGGACTTTCCCGGGTATTATAAGGTCGAGCGTTTGCATATCATTATCCAAAGTAGACGCGCAAAGAACACAAGAAAAACGGAGAAGTGGTTAGGAATCGAGCCAAAACTTCAGCCCCAGAAGATTCAAAAGAAGCTAACAAAATTGATGACGCTACAAAACGTAAAAGCATTGTAGAAAGAGGAGTTCACGTGGCTTGTAGCAGACGACGCAACGCAAACATTGCATGAATGAAGATGAGTTAATACAGGTACATACTGATGGCGGATGGAAAACATGTACGTGCAATAAATGTTCTAAGTAGATTTATAATAAACTTCATTTTAAAGTGTTGTTGTGTTATGTATTCTGATTATAAACCCTTAATACTTTGCAACTATGGATTTTTTCGCGATGATGCTAACGTTCCACCGGATGCTGACGTTAGCATAGTGCTAAATCTCCTGCCCACTGCTATCAATAAACCGCAGCTCGCACACCCCAACGGAGCTTTTATCGTCGCCGGTGACTTTAATCAGGCATGCTTAAGGACTGTACTTCCCAAATTCATTTAATACGTGGACTGAACAACCAAGGAAAAAACACTGGACCGTCTGTACAGTAAGATCAAACATCTAGTTGGATCCGGCCATCTCTGTCTGTCCCTCACCCCCTCATACACCCCCCCTGCGGAGAAAAACAAAGCCTGCAAAAAGGACAGTACAAACATCTTCTTTGTTCCTTTATCTTCTTTGTTCTATTCTATCCTCACTGTAAAATGTGACTCTGGAGTGCCACGTCCAGTTTCGTTGTCACAATTTATTCAACCCATGTTGTAACAATGACAATAAATGGGCCGGGAGTTTGACACATGTGGTATACACTATGGTTTTAAAATTTGGGGTTGCTTAGAAATGCCCTTATAGCATTAAACCAATCATAAACGCAACCCATACATTGCTAACATGGTAAACATACAAAAGCAATTGTATATAGAGGTCCATTTCCTGCAACCAGCACTCCGGTGTTCTAATAGTTAATCACGTTTGCCAATTGCATTAGAAGGCTAATGGATTCGAAAACCCTTGTGCAATTGTGTTAGCACAGCTGAAAACGGTGGAGCTGGTTAGAGAAGCTATACAACCGACCTTCCTTTTAGCCGGTCCAGTATCTGGAGCATCACATTTTTTTGTGTGATTAAACTTCCATAAAGGCCAGAAAGGGTGAACTTTCATGTGAAACTCGACAGTTTAGTCTTGTGCTATGCCATGCAAGATCTCCTACAATGGGGTGTATTACTCCCTTCAGAAAATAGCAGACATGGGCTCAAACAAGAGTAAAAAGAGGAATGGGAGGATCTTCTGCACAACTAAGAAAAATGACAAGTACATTAGAGTCATAAGTTTGAGAGAGAGAGAGACGCCTTACAGTTTCTCAACTAGCAGCTTTCTTAACTAGTACCCGCGAAACGCCAATATCAACAGCTACAGTAAAGAGGTGACCTCGAAAAGCTGGCCAGAGAAATAATATCGGAGACTGGCCAACAAAATGAAAAGATCAGTATGGGCCAGTGTTGCAATTGCGCACTGCTCGCCCATTCTCAGCGCACAAGAAAATCTAGCCAGCGCACAAAAATCAGGGCTCAAAATTACTCATTAAGAACCGACTTAAGTCAAAGTTACAGTGCATAAAGGTAGAAATGCACGGGTTCCCCCGACGTTGTGTCCTAAATGCGGTATTTTGAAGTCGAGTCGAAGTAGAACGAAGTTGAGTAAAGTCAGTAGAGTTTGTCGAGAACCGGCTTCTTCGGCTCGGCTCACTAAATAGAAACCGACTCTTTCGGGTCCTAAACGGCTCTTCGGGTCGTTTTTTGCTTCTTTAATCCCAACATGACCAAATATGATGTCAAATGATGCACAAAATGACTTCAAGGATGGGGGGAATAGAACAAAAAAGAAAAAAATACCAAAATGAAAATGTAGTAAAAAGCTGAGGAAAAAAAGAAACAAAGAGAAAAAAAGAAGAAAAAAAATTAGGAAAAAGCCAGAAAAAAAGAAAAGAAATAAATGTAAGAAAAAAGTAACAGCTCGGAAAAAATAAACAATGAGATTTTTTTTAAGTAATTTTAAAAGAAGTAGAAAAAAATACACGGAAAAAAGAGGAAAAAATTGTGTTACATTCAAATAATAGCATTCAAAGTGAATCTTGTTGCCAACATTGTACTTCCACTCAAAAATGTAATTAAGTACAGTTCTGTATCTTACTAAATAAGCCCCCAAAAATGATAATTTTATGCGACAAAATATGTCAGGAAATAAAAAGAAATGGATATCTCGTGAAATAATTGTGAGAACAAATGACGTTTGTAGGCCATCGTACACGAGTCAATTCATTCAAAAGAGAAAAATAATTTTGCATTCAGCAAAATGTAACTTGATGTCAAGTTTCGGACATGTTTGATAATTAATTATCTTGCCACACTTGGGATTATGGTTGCTCACTGTTGTTTCAAGCGTTGCGCACTGCCTTTGTGTGAGCGCTCAGACCCCTGGAAAATTACAGGGAACATTGGTATGGGCTAAGAAACACAGCCATTAGAAAACTAATTTCCATCCATTATCTGCACTGCTTTTTCTCAGTAGGGTTGCGGGGGTGCTGGAGCCCATCCCAGCTATCTTCGGGCAGTGGGCAGGGGACATCCTGAACTACACAGAGACGGACAACTCACTCGCTCATTCACACCTAGGGACGATTTGATTTTGGTTCGGCCAATGAACCTGACATGCATGTTTTTGGAATGTGGGAGGAAACCGGAGTGCCCGGAGGAAACCCACGCAAGCACGGGGAGAACATGCAAACTGGGGCGGCAGTAGCTCAGGAGGTAGAGCGCTCGTCTTGGGATCAAGGGATCCCAGTTCGAATCCCGGCTTGCCCGTGTTACATGTCGAAGTGTCCTTGGGTAAGACACTGAACCCCTAATACCCCCAATAAGCGCCTTACATGGCTGCAAGGCCGCTATTGGGAAATGTGGAGCACATTGTAAAGCGCTTTGGGAAGTCATTGACTTGAAAAGCGCTATAGAAATGCAGATCATTTCATTTCATTTCATTTCATTTCATTTCAAACTCCACACAGGAGGTTCGATCTCGTGACCTCAGAATTGTGCCGCACACGCGCTAACCACTGTACCGCCGTGCTGCCAGAAAAACCAAAAAACAAAACTCATTTGATCAATACAATTTGGATTTTTTCATTGAAAACATAAAATAGTCTGGGTGACCCCAACTTTTTGAAGGGTAGTGAAGAAAAAGGATCCTTCAAGTTGCCAACAGAGATGAGACAAAATTATGGAAGCGACAAATGACATCATAGGCGCCGCCGCGAGCGGCAGCCTTTCCGCCAGCTCCGTGTTATTTCGCTCTTTTTGTGATTTATTGTTTTAAGTATCTGCTTCTATCTTCGGTGTTTTTCGTCCCGTTTGACAACTACACTTTGGATTACTTTTGACCCTATGGGTTTTAACGCACAAAAATGTGTTTATTCGAGCAATCAACTCTTAGCCCTGAAGAATTCTTGTGCCGGCGGGCCCTATCATGGCTGCAGAGCCGGAGCTAAGGTGAATGCTAAGCAGCTATCAGCGATATAAGCCTTCGGTACTGTCCGTAATCATAGGAAATGTGAACTCTCTACCGAATAAGAACGACGAACAGGCTGCGCTGGTGACAAACATCAAAGCGTCGTACAGAGAGTTCAGTTAGCTGTGTTTTACGGAAACGTGGCTCACGTCTAGCATCCCGGACGCTCACGTGGAGCTACCCAGCTTCAGCGCTGTTAGGGCAGACAGACACTGCGGGGAGCGGAGAGGAGGCAAACTCGCTATCTAGGTGAACACGAGGTGGTGTAACCCTGGACACAAAGATTTCCATCGAACTTTTGGCCTAGCGTGTGACATTTTCCACTCCGCTGTGGCTAAACTACTAAACAGCACACCGAGGCCATCCTGTTCATCTGTTAATAATCAACACAAGGATACTATCTCACTCACAGTCTCACCCCTGTTCTCCCACTCTGTCTCTTTCACTCTCTGTGTCTCTGTCTCTCTCTCTCTTTCACTCTGCGTCTCTCTCTCTCTCTCTGCGTCTCTCTCTCTTTCACTCTGCGTCTCTCTCTCTCTCTCTGCGTCTCTCTCTCTCTCTCTGCGTCTCTCTCTCTCTCTCTGCGTCTCTCTCTCTCTCTCTGCGTCTCTCTCTCTCTCTCTGCGTCTCTCTCTCTTTGCATGTCTAACTCTCTCTCTGCGTCTCTCTCTCTTTGCATGTCTAACTCTCTCTCTGCGTCTCTCTCTCTTTGCATGTCTAACTCTCTCTCTGCGTCTCTCTCTCTTTGCATGTCTAACTCTCTCTCTGCGTCTCTCTCTCTTTGCATGTCTAACTCTCTCTCTGCGTCTCTCTCTCTTTGCGTCTAACTCTCTCTCTGCGTCTCTCTCTCCCTCTCCCTGCATATCTCGCTCTCTCTCTCTCTTTCTCTCTCTGCATATCTCGCTCTCTCTCTCTCTTTCCCTCTCTGCATATCTCTCGCTCTCTCTCTCTCTTTCCCTCTCCCTGCATATCTCTCTCTCTCTCTCTCTCTCCCTCTCCCTGCATATCTCTCTCTCTCTCTCTCTCTCTCTCTCTCCCTGCATATCTCTCTCTCTCTCTCTCTCCCTGCATATCTCTCTCTCTCTCTCTCTCTCTCCCTGCATATCTCTCTCTCTCTCTCTCTCCCTGCATATCTCTCTCCCTGCATATCTCTCTCCCTGCATCTCTCTCTCTCTCTCTCTCTCTCTCTCTCTCTCTCTCTCTCTCTCTCTCTCTCTCTCTCTCTCTCTCTCTCTCTCTCTCTCTCTCTCTCTCTCTCTCTCTCTCTCTCTCTCTCTCTCTCTCTCTCTCTCTCTCTCTCTCTCTCTCTCTCTCTCTCTCTCTCTCTCTCTCTCAATGTCGTTTTACGACAAACTGTGTCAAAAGGCTCATCAGAAAAGTGAGGTGGCAAAGTAACTAAAAGAAGCTTAATGACGAGTCCATCAGAAATCATCTCGCGGCTAACCCTTTTAGTTTGACAAGTGAGTTGTGTTGAACACAATTCGCCACTAAGCTAGGCACACGCTGACACTTTGCGATAATGGAAAAGCGGAACAGTTCTCGCTAATTGGCTCGCCTCTGTCGGATTTCTGCCGCAGCATTCAAAAGTAAGATTCGGGGTATGGAGGTGTTTGGGGTGGGCCGACGGGGTTTTGCATGTGTGGATTTGTAAACAGCGCGTCGGTGTTGACGTCCTAATATCCGGAGCAGGGGAGGAGTTTCCTCACAACCAATGTTCCCTCTAAGCTGCGTGTGTGCGCAATTGCGCACTACCCAGAGCTTTGCCACGCACAAGATAATCCAGCCAGCTCACAAAAATCAGGGCTCCAAATTGCTCATTAAGAAGCCAATGAAGTCAAAAGTTACAGTGCATGAAGGTCAAAATACACGGGTTCCCCTGAACGCTGTGTTCTAGATGCGGTATTTGGAACTCAAGGTCGAAGTTGAGTAAAGTCAGTAGAAATTTTCATGAACCGGCCTCTTTGGCTCAGCTCACTAAAAAGAACCGGCTCTTTTGGGTCCTAAACGACTATTCGGGTTGTGTTTTCTTGTTTCATCCTAACGTGACCAAATATTAAGTAAAATGATGCACAAAATGACTTAAAGGAAGGGGGAATAGAACAAAAAAGAAAAAATACCATAATGAAAAAGTAGTGAAAAGAAACAAAAGGAAGAGAAAAAAGGAAACATTTAGAAAAAGCCAGAAAAAAAATGAGAAAAGGAAAGAAAGTAAATAGAGAACAAAAAGAAAAAAAGTAACAGTTAGGAAAAAATAAACACAATGAGATTTTTTTAAAGGAATTAAAAAAAAAAGTAGAAAAAAACACGAAAAAAATGTCCAATTATATCAAGTGAATCTTGTGCCAACATTCTACTTCTACTAAAAAAAGTGATTAAATACAGTTGTGTATCGTGCAACCGACTCAATAAGCCCCCAAAAATCTTAGTATTATGCGACAAAAGATACCAGGAAAAAAAAGAAATGGAAATCTTGTGAAAGAATTGTAGTAACAAATGGCGTTTGTGAGCCTGCAGCCTTTGCAATCGTACATGAGTCAATTCATTCAAAAGAGAAAAATGATTTTGCATTGCCGGAAACTTGATGTCAAGTTTTGGACATGTTTGATAATGACTTAGTTGCCACACTTGGGATTGCTATTGCTCACTGTTGTTTCAAGCGTTGCTCATTGACTTGGTGTGAACGCTCAGACCCCTGGAAAATTACAAGGAACATTGCTCACAACCAGCACTGATTTTTGAAGACTGATTCCGGGGCAGGTAGGATTTGTCGATACCGGTCGGGATATACCAGGCGGTGGAACGTCGGCACATACGACCGATCGGAATTAAGGCTGCGTTCAAAGCCGACCTGAAAGCGAGCTGTGAGTCACGTGCTGCATCCGTCAAAACGTGACCTGCTGACTGCTCCGTGTAATCCCAGCGCACAAACACGACACAAATGAGCACAGGGCTTAATCTCTGCAAACTCCTGAAGCTGTAGAAAGCTTATATGAGCACCTTTACACACCAGAACTTCGATACTCGACATTTTTTTTTTCCCCCCCCAGCAAAAATCTTTCTCACTGCCATCAGTTCGGTCCAGTTTGCGCATGAGTCAAGTCCTGTTTGTGACGCCCTTAATCACAAGGAGTCTCAAAGAGCTGCACGGACCACAGAATATTGCAAACCACAGACTATTATTAAACCATCCCCTGATCTAAAACCGACATGAGGGCAAGGAAAAACTCAAAAACCTCAAGTCAAGTCCTGTTTATTTGTGACGCCCCTAATCACAAGGAGTCTCAAAGGGCTGCACAGACCACAGATTATTGCAAACCACAGACTATTATGACACCATCCCCTGATCTAAAACCCACATGAGAGCAAGGAAAAACTCAAAAACCTCAAGTCAAGTCCTTTTTATTTGTGACGCCCCTAATCACAAGGAGTCTCAAAGGACTGCACAGACTAGAGACTATTCTGACACCATCCCCTGATCTAAAACCCACATGAGAGCAAGGAAAAACTCAAAAACCTCAAGTCAAGTCCTGTTTATTTGTGACGCCCCTAATCACAAGGAGTCTCAAAGGACTGCACAGACCATAGATTATTGCAAACCACGGAATATTAAGACACCGTCCCCTGATCTAAAACCTACATGAAGGCAAGGAAAAACTCAAAAACCTCAAGTCAAGTTCTCTTTATCTGTGACGCCCTTAATCACAAGGAGGGCTGCACAGACTCGAGACTATGATGACACCATCCCTGATCTAAAACCTACAGTAAGGCAAGGAAAAACTCAAAAACCTCAAGTGAAATCAAGTCGAGTCCTGTTTATTTCTGACACCCTTAATCAGTTGTATCATTGCGTAAACCTGTCTCAATCTAAGGATACCTGATGCTAGCATGCAGCTAGCCAGCCTCTTTATAAATGACTTTCTTACATTGTCAAGTCAAGTCATGTTTATTTGTGACAGCCTTAAACACAAAGAGTCTCAAAGGGCTGCACAGATCAAAGTCTATTGCAAACCACAGACTATTATGACACCATCCCCTGATCTAAAACCTATATGAGGGCAAGGAAAAACTCAAAAACCTCAAGTCAAGTCATGTTTATTTGTTTGGCCCTTAATCACAACAAGTCTCAAAGAGCTGCACCGACCACAGATTATTGCAAACCACAGACTATTCTGACACCATCACCTGATCTAAAACCTACATGAGGGCAAGGAAAAACTCAAAACCTCAAGTCAAGTCCTGTTTATTTGTGACGCCCCTAATCACAAGGAGTCTCAAAGGACTGCACAGACTAGAGACTATTCTGACACCATCCCCTGATCTAAAACCTACATGAGGGCAAGGAAAAACTAAAAAACCTCAAGTCAAGTCCTGTTTATTTGTGACGCCCCTAATCACAAGGAGTCTCAAAGGGCTGCACAGACCATAGATTATTGCAAACCACGGAATATTAAGACACCATCCCCTGATCTAAAACCTACATGAAGGCAAGGAAAAACTCAAAAACCTCAAGTCAAGTCAAGTCATGTTTATTTGTGACGCCCTTAATCACAAAGAGTCTCAAAGGGCTGCACCGACCACATATTATTGCAAACCACGGACTATTATGAAACCATCCACTGATCTAAAACCTACATAAGGGGAAGGAAAAACTCAAAACTTCAAGTCAAGTCATGTTTATTTGGGACCCCTTTTAATCACAAGGAGTCTCAAAGGGCTGACAGACTGAAGACTATGATGACACCATCCCTGATCTAAAACCTACAGTAAGGCAAGGAAAAACTCAAAAACCTCAAGTCAAGTCAAGTCGAGTCCTGTTTATTTCTGACGCCCTTAATCAGTTGTATCATTGCGTAGACCTGTTTCAATCTAAGGATACCTGATGCTAGCATGCAGCTAGCCAGCCTCTTTCTAAATTACTTTCTTACATTGTCAAGTCAAGTCATGTTCATTTGTGACACCTTTAATCACAAGGAATCTCAAAAGGCTGCGCAGACCACAGATTATTGCACACCACAGACAATTATGACACCATCCCCTGATTTAAAACCTATAAGAGGGCAAGGAAAAACTCAAAAACCTCAAGTCAAGTCATGTTAATTTGTGACGCCCTTAATCACAAATAGGCTCAAAGGGCTGCACAGACCACAAACTATTGCAAACCACAGACTATTATGACACCATCCCCTGATCTAAAACCTACATGTCCTGTTTATTTGTGTCGTCCTTAATCATAGGGATTCTGAAAGGGCTTCACGGACCACAGATTATTACAAACTACAGACTATAGAGAGTATAGTACTATAGAGAGCGCGAGAGCGAGCGTGAGAGAGAGAGAGAGAGAGAGAGAGAGAGAGAGAGAGAGAGAGAGAGAGAAAAAGAAAAACAAAGAAAGAGAGAGAAAAAGAAAAACAAAGAAAAAGAGAGAGAGAGAGAGAGAGAGAGAGAAAGAAAAAGAGAGAGCGTGAGCAAGAGAGAGAGAGAGAGAGAGAGAGAGAGAGAGAGAGAGAGTGCGAGCAAGAGAGCGCGAGCAAGAGAGCGCGAGAGCGCGAGCGAGAGCGTGAGAGCGAGCGTGAGAGAGAGGGAAAAAGAAAAACAGAGAAAGAGGGAGAGAGAGAGAAAAATAAAAAGAAAGAGAGAATGATAGCAAGAGAGAGCAAGAGAGAGCGAGAGGGCGAGAGCGCGAGAAAGAAAAACAAAGAGAGCGAGCGAGGAGAGAGCGAGCGAGAGAGCGAGCGAGAGAGCGAGCGAGAGAGCGAGCGAGTGAGAGAGCGAGAGCGAGAGAGAGAGAATGAGAGAGAGAGCGAGCGAGAGAGCGAGCGAGCGAGTGAGAGCGAGAGCGAGAGAGAGAAAGAGACAGAGAGAGCGGAGAGAGAGAGAGCGCGAGAGAGAGAGTGCGCGAGCGCGAGTGAGAGAGAGCGAGAGAGAGCAAGCGAAAGCGAGCAAGAGAGCGAGCGAGCGAGCGTCGCGAGAGAGCCCGAGAGCGAGCACGAGAGCGAGCACGAGAGCGCGAGAGCGAGCGTGAGCGAGAGAGAGCGAGCGAGAGAGCGAGCGAGAGAGCGAGCACGAGCGAGAGCGCGAGAGAGCGCGAGCGAGGGAGAGCAAGAGAGAGCGAGAGAGAGCGAGAGAGAGCGAGAGAGCAAGAGAGAGCAAGAGAGAGAGAGAGAGAGAGAGAGAGAGAGAGAGAGCGAGAGAGAGAGAGCCTAGAAGGGCAGGGATGTCCTCCGGCTGTTGTGCAGCATGCTGTTGCGGACACAAGACAGAAATAAAGCTATATGTTTGTGAGTCGCCCTTTTCCTAATGCTGCCATCAAACTCAAATAACATTTGAGGGCCGCAATTCCATCGAGCTACACGACGCTACGGATAATTAAGTCATATTTCCGATTCGATCGCAATCCAGTTAGAGAAAGGCCAGTGCCAATGACTGTAATGGAAACAAGTTAATGTCTGGTGCAATGTTCCCTCTAAGCTGCGTGTGTGCGCCATTGCGCACCGCCCAGAGCTTTTTCGCGCACAAGATAATCCAGCCGGCTCACAAAAATCAGGGCTCCAAATTGATCATTAAGAAGCCAATGAAGTCAAAGTTACAGTGCATGAAGGTCAAAATACACGGGTTCCCCTGACGCAGTGTCTTAAATGCGGTATCTGGAAGTCAAGGTTGAGTAAAGTTAGTAGAGTTTTTTGAGAACCGGCTTCTTCGGCTCGCCTCACTAAAAACAACGGGTCCCAAACGGCTGTTCAGGTTGTTTTTGCTTCTTTAATCCCTACATGACCAAATATTATGTAAAATTATGCAGGAAGTGGGGAAATAGAACAAAAAAGAAAAAAAATACCAAAATGAAAAAGTAGTGAAAAGCTGTGAAAAAAGAAACAAAAGGAAGAGAAAAAAGAAGAAAAAATTCAGAAAAAAAGCCAGAAAAAAAGAAAAGAAAAAAACAATGGAAAAAAAGTGAACAGAGAACAAAAAGAAAAAGTAACAGCTAGGAAAAAATAAACACAATGAGATTTTTTTTAAAGGAATTTAAAAAAAAGTAGAAAAAAATCAGGGAAAAAGAAGAAAAAGTTTGTGTGGCATTCAAATAATTTCCAATGACACCAAGTCAATCTTATTGCCAACATTGTACTTCCACTAAAAGTTGTGATTAAATACAGTTGTGTATCGTGCAACCGACTCAATAAGCCCCCAAAAATGTTAGTATGATGCCACAAAAGATACCAGGTAAAAAAAAAAAAAATTTTGTGAAAGAATTGTAAAAACAAATGACGTTTGTAGGCCATCGTACATGAGTCAAATCATTCAAAAGTGAAAAATAATTTTGCATTGCCGGAAACTCAGCAAAATGTAACGTGATGTCACGTTTTGGACATGTTTGATAATGATTTAGTTGCCACACTAGGGATTGCCGTTGCTCACTGTTGTTTCAAGCGTTGCTCACCGACTATGTGTGAACGCTCAGACCCGGAAGGAAAATGACAGGGAACATTAATTGTCTCATCTCATCTCATTAGCTACACCGCTTATCCTCAGTAGGGTCGCGGGGGTGCTGGAGCCCATCCCAGCAATCATCGGGCAGTGGGAAGGGGACACCCTGAACTGGTTGCCGGCCAATCGCAGGGCACACGGGGACAGACAACTCACTCGCTCAATCACACCTAGGGACAATTTGGACCGGCCAATTCACCTGACATGCATGTTTTTGGAATGTGGGAGGAAACCGGAGTGCCCGGAGGAAACCCACGCAAGCACGTGGAGAACATACAAACTCCGCACAGGAAGTCTGGAGCTGGATTTGAACCCATGACATGAACTGTGCCGCACAAGCGCTAACCACTGCGCCGCATTAATTGTATTTTGAGTAATCGTATTTTGGAAAACTTAACCCGATATTATGTAAATTCCAGCATGGGCCATCTGCGGTTTCATTCACAGTGTGTGTGCGTCTGCCCTTCTCTTTCCGGTTGAGCATGGCCTCCATTACTGCCCTTGACATTGTAGCCGATTGGATTGTTATCTGCCATGTGTGTGTGGGGGGGGGGGCTTTCAGCGTGCTCTATCAGTTGCGACAGCCTAATTGAATCTGCGGTGTTGGAAGTGTGGCGATACACTGGCCACACCGTGTCACTGCCAAAAGATAGGGGCTCCCTTGTAGTGAGGATCGGGCCCGCTACCACCGAGATGGGGCCCCGCTGATAAATGGCTGATAAGCTAGGTAATGCGTATATATGCCTTGCTCGGACCACCCGATAATGCTTTCCCGCTACCGCGCCTAAGGATGAATTCATATCCGATATCCCATTATTCTTTGCTCGAGAATTTATGACTACAAATGGATTGGGAAAGTCGGGCAAGGAGTTCTTACCTCAATGTATACATTAAGAATAAGCACACTCTATTTTTCACCTATCAGTTTCAATTGTGCCATATTGTATAAATAGCTTTGCAAAACCATTGTTTGTAACAGGCACGTTTCCAAATCAAATGAAAATAGCAAAAGTTATACCAATATACAAAAATGGAAACAACTTATAGACCGGTATCTCTGCTTCCTCAGTTCTCTAAAATATTTGAAAAACTTTACAATAATAGACTAGAACAATTTGTAGATAAACATAAATTGATTAAGGAAAGTCAATATGGCAGCGCAGTGGTTAGCGCTTGTGCGGCGCAGTTCATGTCATGGGAACCTGTCGTGGGTTCAAATCCAGATCCGGACTTCCTGTGCGGAGTTTGTATGTACTCCCCGTGCTTGCGTGGGTTTCCTCCCACATTCCGAAAAACATGCATTTCAGGTGAATTGGCCGGTCGAAATTGCCCCTAGGTGTGAATGAGCGAATGAGTTGTCTGTCCCCGTGTGCCCTGCGATTGGCTGGCAACCAGTTCAGGGTGTCCCCTGCCCACTGCCCGGAGATGGCTGGGAATATTTGCAGACCAAAATAACATTTTCTATTCGAATGATAACTATATTGATTTGGTAACCTGCATTAATCATGAATTAATGAACCTAAAAGTATGGATGGATATAAATAAATGATCTTTAAATTGAAATAAAACCAAAGTAATATTATTTGGTCATCGCAAGGCAAATCAACAATTAGAAGTAAAAATGGATGGTGCTGCAATAGACATTGTATCAGAAATTAAGTTCTTAGGCGTCATAATAGACATATTAAGTTGGAAAACACACATCAGACACATACAAACTAAAGTATCTAAAACCATTTCAATAATCAATAAAGCCAAATTCCTTTTAAACTATAATACATTGTATTTATTATATTGTTCTCTTATTCAATCGGAAAGAGGGGAATTATAACTTAAGGGGCTGTCGTGAATTCATAATCCCAAGGATGAAGTCGGCTGGGAGGGGCCCCAGGACCCCCGCGACCCTACTGAGCGACACATGAAACGGCGGATATTATAAAGGGTTTGGCGCGGCTCGTCAGTAAGTATCAAGCCTATGGAATTGGTTTTACGTGTGATAAGTCACCGTTAAATGGCAGAAATGGCTTTGATCAGATCTTTGTCCACACATCCAGGAAGCCCATTTCACATCGATGTGTGTGTAGGTGAGGCAGTGTGGTAAGAGTCGCACGACATGGACAGATCTATCTATCAATCTAACTTGGTCATATCCCTCAAGGGGGTGACTGATAGCAAGACAAACACATACAATAACAAGGGAACGAAAATAAAAAGGGGAAAACATAGCAAAAAACACACACAAACATTTTTGGACCATGGCCAACCCAAATGCCCAAACACCCAAACAAATTAGGCACCTCGGCACCCAAGTCGGTCATGCTTTCGTCCCTCCAGATGAAATAAATGGGACACAAGAAGTGTCACTCGGGTCAGGGTGACACAACACACGACAGCGGGGCCCGACAGCTTTCGCTGGTTTACCCCTGCCGCATCATACGAATGCCCTGCCCATCCCTTAGTACGCGTCCAACATCCACTATTCTTTCACAACACCTCTCCACTCATTCCTATCACCAACAATAGCTCTAGCTTTCACAAGATTTGGACCTCTTTCCTGCAGTGCACTCATGACACCATCCATCCTCGTTAATCGCCGCCTTCCTCTCGGTCTCCTTCCATTGACTCCTGCTCTGTAGATCCTCTTCAACATTCGCTCCTCATCCATCCTCTCCATGTGTCCAAACCAACCCAGTATTCTCTTATCCACGGGCTTGCTAAATTCCACTACTACTCCGGTTCTGTCTCTCACAATTTCATTTCTCAATCCATCCAATCTTGTCACTCCTAACATACTCCTCAAACACTTCATATCAAAAACCTTTCCTTCTCACATTTAACTTCCTTCTATACGCATGACCTGATATGACAAATAGGTGCAGGGGTATAAAAATAACAGTAAACAGTAAGAGGAGTCAAGCTTTCTTTTGATTTTCCCTATAGCTAGAGAATGAGATTGTCTTTAGGCCCTCAAAAATGAGTCAAAATGGCAAAAATTAGCTGGCACTGTCCGTCCCAAATCGAGAAAAATGTCCGACATCGAATGCCTTAGGGGCCGGTCACACAGACATTTGCGGCTGAATCACGGCTAAAATTTTGCGGGTTTTTTTGCCCGTGGTTGCCCGCGATGGAAAATGCGCAAAATTGGCCACCCCGCTGTTCATCGGTGTATGGCCGCAAAAAAGATGCCGGCGACTGTTCCGCTTCCTCATCGCGTCATTTCTGCGTCATTTTCTCGTGTGGACCACGGGTATAAAAGCTCCCGAGCCGGTGTTGTGCCCAAATCCGACTCCTACGCAACACAAATGTCTGTGTGACCGGCCCCTTAAATAGAAAAGCCCTACCTCAGAAGAGCAAAGCCTTTCTTTTTCGTCTTCTTTTCCGGATCCTCGGCCGAATCCTCACTTTTCTTCTTCCCTTTGCTCTTTTTGTCCGTCTTTGTCTTGTTGACTTTCTTCGGCATTTTCCCGTCTTCCACATCCAAGTCCTGGCGTGACGAGCCGCTCGCCGGGGTTTCGTGACCGGAGCTCAGTTCGGACGGGTCGTCATCTAGGAAGGAGGAAGCCTGTTTAAATGACCGTAAATTCCGGACTATAAGCCGCTATTTTTTTCCCAAACTTTCAACCCTGCGGCTTATTCAGTGATGCGGCCAATTTATGTCATTTTTCTAACGGCCGCCAGCGGCCCTCGAGTACAAAATGTAAGATTTTGACCGGTGGAATATATGCGCAGAGGAAGACTGCAACTCCTTGGCTTGTGCATACATTAAATTAGCGTAAACATACCCTCATAGTGCAAAATGCAAAAAGTAAGGCACATGACGAAGATTTCATATGACAAAGTTTATTTCCGACACTAAGAAAGACGACTTTGATGGCTTCAGTTCTAAGGAGGACGGTTTACCGTGATTTTTACAAGTACGGTATGTTTTTTTTAACAGACCCATTAACTGTATTGCGAGCGTGTTGTTAGTAGCGTTTTGCTACCCTTCACAGGCACGGTTTGGGAGGAAAGTTACATTATTATTATTAAAGCTTTGAAAACTCTCTCGGAGTACCGTCTTTCTTTGTAAATATGTGTAACCCATGTATAATATGTATTTGCAACTGTATATTTTAGTAATGTATATTTGTATTTATTTTAGACACCTCATGTAGGTTCTAGATCAGGGGATGTTGTCATAATAGTCTGTAGTTTGCCATAGTCTGTGGTCTGTGCAGCCCTTTGAGACTCCTTGTGATTCAGGGTATCACAAATAAACATGACTTGACTTGAGGTTTTTGAGTTCTTCCTTGCCCTCATGTAGGTTCCAGATCAGGGGATGTTGTCATAATAGTCTGTAGTTTGCAATAATCTGTGGTCTGTGCAGGTCTTTTGAGACTCCTTGTGATTAAGGGCTTCACAAATGTAATGTATTTTACTGTGGCCAATTTTTAGACATTGTGAAAGAGTTGTAATAGTTTGACTTCTCTTTATACACTTGTGTGTGACAATCTTGCAGGTGGCATTCTGCATTTTTATTGTCGGCTCTAAATTGAATATATTCAATTCATATGTGTAACGGGTGTAATAATAACTTTTGTTTTATTGAAATTCCTGCTGAAATATGTGTATAGTTTTTGGTAAGTGTCCTCCAATGATGAGTCCAACAGTGCCACCTGCTCGTATGGGGTAGGGTTTATTTTGGCTTTTGACATGTGACCGGAAGGCGGGGTTTTGTTGGCAGTCTACAGAGCGAGCTGCCAACGGTAAGACCCATCTTTTGGTGCTCCACAAAAAAGTTAATTTTAAACATTATAACCCCAGCTGACAAATCTCTCAACATGCACAGTAATGTGATTGATGTTGTCAAGCTGTTTGGATTTATTTTCGTTTTGTTTCTGTTGTGCTAAAATGTTAATTCCCCTTGTAGAGATCAAGAGATCAAAGCCAAATAGACAGGATTTGACTTTAATCTGCAAAGTAAGACCTTAGTTTCTCACAATGGATACTCCAACAAACCAATATTTTTCGGATTAGATACAAGAGTTTGACTTCCAGCCTCCTATCTAAAGATATACAAATGTGTGCATAGTGTGTACATGAGTTAAAGTGTGTTTAATTGTATTTTTTTTTTTTTTTTTTTAAGATGCATTAAATCATACCATCTTCTGACGGACCCTCATAAGACTTGTCGATGGCGATGCGGAAGCTCTGGTTGCATCCACGACCCCGGACCATGCGAGGCCGGGGCCGGTGGAACGGCACTTGGGCGTGGAAGTCGTTCTGCTGAGCTTCCGACATTGCTGACTGCAGACTCTCGAGCGAGCTGGACTTCCAGAGGCCCAGGGTCGGACCCAACGTTCTACCAGCAGATGGTTCTGGATGATGCATGGAAAAAGAGCAGAATCAATGCGTATCATTAAAAGGCTGTTGAAAGGAGTAAAGAAGAAATCAAGTCATTGTACAGTTTTGACATAAGACTCAGAGCTATGTTGGCCAATTTAAGTAACAGTATGAGCGTTCACACAAAGTCGGTGAGCAACGCTTAAAATAACAGTGAGCAACCGCAATCCCAAGTGTGGCAACTAAATCGTTATCAAACATGTCCAAAACTTGACATCCGGCAATGCAAAATTATTTTTCTCTTTTGAATGAATTGACTCATAAATAATAATAAATAATTTCCTTGTATTGTCATTCTGTGTAACAATGTACACAGAACGAAATGTCGATTGCACCTGACCCGTTGTAGCGAGCCGATGCAGCCGCAGCCAACAGAGGGCGCCGCCGACCACTTTTTAAGTCTTAGGAATGACTCGGCCGGGGCGCGAACCACCGACCTCCCAGTCTCAAAGCGGGCGCCTTACCATCTAGGCTACTGAGCTGTACGATGGCCTACAAACGTCATTTGTTTTTACAACAATTCTTTCACTAGATTTCCTTTTTTTTTTCCTGGTATCTTTTGCCGCATAATACTAACATTTTTGGGGGCTTATTGAGTCGGTTGCACGATACACAACTGTATTTAATTACATTTTTTAGTGGAAGTACAATGTTGGCAACAAGATTGACTTGATATAATTCAATACAGGACATAATAAAAGGGAACGATACCGGACCGGAAACAAGCAGAAAACCGGACAGTCTAAACCCACGTCTTACGGGAGCAGAGGTTTGTTGAGGGACTGACAAAGATTGACTTGGTATAATTGGAAATTATTTGAATGCAACACAAACCTTTTCTTCTTTTTCCCTGTGTTTTTTTCTACTTTTTTTAATTCCTTTAAAAAAATCTTATTCTGTTTATTTTTTCCTAGCTGTTACTTTTTTCTTTTTGATCTCTATTTACTTGTTTTCCTTTGTTACATTTCTTTTTTTACGGCTTTTTTCTGAATTTTTCCTTCTTTTTTTCTCTTCCTTTTGTTTCTTTTTTTCTCAGCTTTTCACTACTTTTTCTTTTTGATATTTTTTTTCTTTTTTGTTCTATTCCCCCTTCCTTTAATAATTTTACATCATATTTGGTCATATGGGGATGAAAAGAAGCAAAAACAACCTAAAAAGCCGTTTAGGACCCGAAAGAGCCGGTTGTTATTAGTGAGCCGAGCCGAAGAAGACGGTTAATGAAAAATTCTACTGACTCTACTCAACGTTGTTCTACTTCGACTTCCAAATACCGCATTTAGAACACAACATCAACATGTATTTATTTGTATTTATTTTAGACACATATTCTGATATGTTTTGCACGGGTGAACGAAAAATGAGGGGCGGAACAAACGCGGGGTGCCGAGTTTAAGTGGGGACCGCTAAAGGTGAGGGACAGAAGAGGAAAGTTGGTTAAAGAAAAAGGAGTTGCGTGAGTAAATGTGTTCATCTGATATATTTTTCCCACCCTTATCTTTGGAAATATACACTTTTTCCCTTGGATGACTTTCAACGGGACCCGGACTCTGCAGGTCTGCATCAAACCTTAAGTACCGGTATCATTTTCCGTTCATTTTGCCGGCTGTGGTTTTTGGACTGTGGACTTTAATGAAGGACATTTATTTTCAATCGCGGGACTTGAAGTCGGGTTTGGGTTCATTTTGTGTTACATGTTTAAATGTGGGCGCATGCGGCTTATATACAGGTGCGGCTTATGTATGTACAAAATCGGTCTTCCTCTTTAAATGTGGTGGGTGCGGCTTATAATCAGGTGCGCTCTATAGTCCGGGATTTACGGTACATGTGTTGTAATATTTTTCAAATACAATTGTCATGTTTATGACCTGAATAATACATCATTTCTCCAATTCCATTTAGTTAAATTTAGAAGTTAACATCAGGCCCTTTGAGAGGCAGCCATGACGCTGATGTGGCCCTAGGAGAAAATACATTTGTCATCGCAAAATGAAACTAAATACTTGGCATGGTCATAGGACATTTAGGATAGAGACATAAGACAGTTGCGTTTAAAGTCTTAAATATCATTTTAGTGTTTTCTGGCAAAGAAGGGTTATAAATAGAAAAGCGGGAGTGTTCAAGACCAAAACACTCAATTTGAGAGGCAGGATTTGTGTCAGAAATGTAATTATGGCTATCCAGCTTGCAGCCTGATAGAATTAAGCTCTTTCCTAGCACCCTTCTTCACTAAATAGAAAAAAGAAAAAAAAAAACGAGTGCAAAGCCATGAGTGTGTGGTTACAAAGACCAGGATTTTTTGGAGAGGAAAATAATTAATTATAGTATTTCAGATGGTGTGTGCACTTGACATAGGCGAGTGAGAAATTTCACTTTTGCTAAGGCAGTGTTCGTTTGACCTGTGAAAAGTGATGGGTCCCGGGGACGAGCATTCTCAAAAATCTATGGGTCCCAACCAGTGTTCCCTCTAAGCTGCGAAAATCTAGCCAGCGCACAAAAATGGCTCAAAACTACTAATTAAGAAGCGACTTAAGTCAAAGTTACAGTGCATGAAGGTCAAAATACACGGGTTCCCCTGACGTTGTGTCCTAAATGCGGTATTTTGAAGTCGAGTCGAAGGAGAACGAAGTTGAGTAAAGTTAGTAGAGTTGGTCGAGAACCGGCTTCTTCGGCTCTGCTCACTAAAAGGAACGGGCTCTTTAGGGTCCTAAACGGCTCTTCAGGTTGTTTTTGCTTCTTTATGAAGCCTTACCTGAAATATAATCACTACCTGACAAACTAAACATTGTATTTTACACATTTTTCTAAAGGTATGTCAAAGCGTTTTCAAATTTGGCAATTTGGTGACAAGTTTACAGCGCTAAAAACTTTGCATTTGTGTATTTTACTGTGGCCAATTTTTAGACATTGTAAAAGAGTTGTAATTGTTTGACTTCTCTTTATACACTTGTGAGTGAGTAGAGTTGGTCGAGAACCGGCTTCTTTGGCTCGGCTCACTAAAAGGAACGGGCTCTTTCGGGTCCTAAACGGCTCTTCGGGTTGTTTTTGCTTCTTTCATCCAAACATGACCAAATATTATGTAAAACGATGCACACAATGACTTAAAAGAAGGGGGGAATAGAACAAAAAAGAAAAAAAATACCAAAATGAAAAAGTAGTTAAAAGCTGAGAAAAAAAGAAACAAAGGGAAGAGAAGAAAATGAGGAAACATTTAGAAAAAAAGCCAGAAGAAATAAAAGAAAGAAATGTAGGAAAAAGTAAACAGAGAACAAAAAGGAAAAAGTAACAGCTCAGAAAAAATAAACACAGATTTTTTTTTTTAAAGGAATTTTTAAAAAAGTAGAAAAAATAAGAAAAAGTTTGTGTTCAAATAATTTCCAATGATATCAAGTGAATCTTCCACAAAAAAATCTGATTAAGTACAGTTCTGTATCTTGCAACCGACTCAATAAGCCCCCAAAAATGTTAATATTATGCGACAAAATATATCAGGAAATAAAAAGAAAGAAATTTTGTGAAAGAATCGTAAAAACAAATCACATTTGTGAGCCTGCAACCTTTGCAATCGTACATGAGTCAATTCATTCAAAAGTGAAAAATAATTTTGCATTGTGAAACTCAGCAAAATGTAACTTGATGTCAAGTTTTGGACATGTTTGATAATGAATTATCTTGCCACACTTGGAATTATGGTTGCTCACTGTTGTTTCAAGCGTTGCTCACCGACTTTGTGTGAACGCTCAGACCGCTGCAAAATTACAGGGATCATTGGTCCCAACAGAGATCTATGGCTCCCCAAAATGTAGTGTTATCGAGGTTGAAATTGTAAATCGGCGACAATCATATATATCTATATATTCATTCAGTTTTAATCATCACACTTAATTGGTAATACAAAAAAGTTTGCACTTCAGATTTTTCAATTCACAAAAATATTGTACATTATACAAAATAATATTGCTGAAATACTAGTCTATATATTCATGCAGTTTTAATCGCTTCAGATTTTTCAGTTCATATATTCTTCATGGTTTGCAGTCCCGCCACAGTTGGAATGCCTTCTCAATGTCCAATTGCAGCAACGGAATTTCCATAGCTAATTTGTGGTTTTCATTGTCGTTGTGCCGATCCAATGTGCTTTTCTGAAAGTTCGTATTGCGAAACGATTTATGCGATCCAGTTTTTTTGTCACGCTGGGTGCACGCATCACAGAACATGTAGCCTCCATGATCATCCTCCTCATAGCGTCACCAGGAATAGAATTGAGTCCATTTTGGCAGAAAAGTGCTTTTCTTGCTAGGAGTATTTGTTTACAGTGGGGACCTCGCTACTTCGCGGTTCCACGTTCGCGGGTTCAGAGCTTCGCGGGTTTGAAAAAAAATAATAAAATAAAATAATAAAAAAAAAAATTTATATATATATTACCATTTTTTTTCAAGATTTTCACTTTTCGCGGGTGGTTTTGGTCCCTATTAACCAAGTCTAAAAAAAAATAATAATAAAATTAAATTAAATTAAAAAAATATATATATATATCTCATCTCATCTCATTAGCCGTACCACTGATCCTCATTAGGGTCGCGGGGGGGCTGGAGCCCATCCCAGCCATCTGCGGGCAGTGGGCAGGGGACACCCTGAACTGGTTGCCAGCCAATCGCATATATATAAATATATATATATATATATATATATATATATATATATATATATATATTTTTTTTTTTAAATGAAATGATCTGCATTTCTATAGCGCTTTTCAAGTCAAGACTTCCCAAAGCGCTTTACAATGTGCTCCACATTTCCCAATAGCGGCCGTGCAGCCATGTGAGGCGCTAACCTGCTTATTGGGGGTATTAGGGGTTCAGTGTCTTACCCAAGGACACTTCGACATGTAACACGGACAAGCCGGGATTCGAACGGGGATCCCTTGATCCCGAGACGAGCGCTCTACCTCCTGAGCCACTGCCGCCCCAAAAGGTTTTAAGCATTTTTGAAGGGGCGTTGCAACTTCGTAGATTTTCACTTTTTGCGGGTGGTTTTGGTCCCCATTAACCGGGTCTAAAAAATAATAATAATAATAAAAAAAAAATTGAAGCATTTTTGAAGGGGCGTGGCTACTTTGCGGATTTTCACTTTTCGCGGGTGGTTTTGGTCCCCATTGACCGCGATAACTGAGGGATTACTGTATTATCTTTCGTCGAATCGTTCGCTTCAAAACGCGTGTTTTCCTTGCCTCCGCGATCTTCCGAAGAATTTCTCCGCCGTTTTTTCGTGCCGGAATGATTACCGTTGTTACCACTTTCTGTATTATGTTTCGACTTATTACCGACACCGAAGGAATTACCAATTTTTGGTTGATTTGCAACTCATACCAACTGTTTTTTCGGAGGCATACTTCTCTTTCACTCGACGACAACCACCAAAACAATGACGTCGTCTCGAAGCAACGAAATCTCGTTTGCCGAGATCGGCGCGAGACCAAAACAACAATGGCGGATCTGCCTGGCGAAAAGTTTGGAGTGCGGTAAATCTTTGTTTAAAAAAAAAAAAAAGTAATCGGGTAATAATGACAATTTGGTGTCGAAAAAGTTAATTCGACACAATACGTCCCCAGCAAAAATAATGTATCTAGGACGCAGGGACGCGGGCAAACCAGAACAATGCGAGTTAAATGAAATTAAATGAAATGGAATGATCTGCATTTCTATAGCTCTTTTCAAGTCAAGACTTCCCAAAGCGCTTTACAATGTGCTTCACATTTCCCAATAGCGGCCGTGCAGCCGTGTAAGGCGCTAACCTGCTTATGGGGGGCATTAGGGGTTCAGTGTCTTACCCAAGGACACTTCGACACGGAGGAGCCGGGATTCGAACTGCGATCTCTTGATCCCAAGACGAGCGCTCTACCTCCTGAGCCACTGCCGCCCCGGCTAGCTGGGGTGTGCTAGCTCTATGTGTGTCAGGTGGTTAAGGTCCAGTTAAATGAATAATGAGCCTTTAATGGGATGGATGAGTCGGTCCGGCGGAGGGTGAAATGGGCGTACATCAGGAATCCTTGCTCACTGTGCCAACCGGTCTGCCTGCATCATGTCCACTCGATTGCCAAGGATTCAAGCCGGTGCCCATATTTAAGCATCAGCTTAAACCCTGACCAGGAACAGGAAGATGGGCAATGGTCTTCCCAGATGGTGTAAGTAGGAGCAAAGCTCACTGAGCACGCTGAGAAATGAAATATCGCGCTTTTCAAGTCAATGACTTCCCAAAGCGCTTTACAGTGTGCTCTACATTTCCCAATAGTGGCCTTGCAAACATGTAAGGCGCTCACCTGCTGATTGGGGGTATTAGGGGTTCAGTGTCTTACCCAAGGACACTTCGACATGTAACACGGAGGAGCCGGGATTCGAACTGCGATCTCGGTTCGTTTGGCAATTTGCATACTCGGCAGCGAATCAGAAGCTCGCATCGAATAATGTGTTTTTTTCTATTTTTTTTCCCTTTTTTATTTTCTTTGTTATTGTAAGTGTTTGTCTTGCTGTCGGTCACCCCTCTTGAGATATAGATAGAGAGATTGAGAGATAGGGAGACATAGAGAGAGACATAGTGGGAGAGAGACATAGAGAGAGACATAGTGGGAGAGAGACATAGAGAGAGAGAGACATAGTGGGAGAGAGACATAGAGAGAGAGAGAGAGAGAGAGAGAGAGACATAGAGAGAGAGAGAGAGAGAGAGAGACATAGAGAGAGAGAGAGAGAGAGAGAGAGAGAGAGAGACATAGAGAGAGAGAGAGAGAGAGAGAGACATAGAGAGAGAGAGAGAGACATAGAGAGAGAGAGAGAGAGAGAGAGAGAGAGAGAGAGAGAGAGACATAGAGACATAGAGAGAGACAGAGAGACATAGAGAGAGACAGAGAGAGAGAGAGAGAGACAGAGACAGAGACAGAGACAGAGAGACAGAGAGAGAGAGAGAGAGAGAGAGAGAGAGAGAGAGAGAGAGAGAGAGAGAGAGAGAAAAAGATAGAGAGAGAGAGAGAGAGAGAAAAAGATAGAAAGAGAGAGAGAGAGAGAGACATAGAGGCGCTAACCTGCTTATTGGGGGCATTAGGGGTTCAGTGTCTTACCCAAGGACACTTTGACACGTAACACGGCCGAGCCGGGATTCGAACTGGGATCCCTTGATCCCAAGACGAGCGCTCTACCTCCTGAGCTACTGCCGCCCCAATGCTCACAATATATTCAACAATGACAATAAAGATATATTCTATTCTATTCTGAATACGTGAGTAACTCGGTAACATATTAAGAATTATTCAGATAACTAGCATAAAGAACATGCTAACCAAACCCAAAATCAGTTTTACTCCAAATCTCCAAATCCAATTCGATATTAATCTTCGGTTGTCCTTCTACCGGTAAACAACTCCGCCAACTCGGAATGTAGATGATAAAATTGCTTCCTCCTCTAATGGTGTGTAAACAATTTATCATATAAGTCTCACTGGAGTATAAGTCGCACCCATGGCCAAACTATGAAAAAAAAAAAAAAAAACTGATTTATAGTCCAGAAAAATAGTAGATGTTTGTCTAATTTATTTAGTGTGAGATTTCAGTGCAATTGTAAACTCAGCTCTTAATTCTTGGTCAAAAAAAGGACGTTTTATTGTATTTATAAATAAATATTGTACCAAGCAAACAGCTTTTAGAGCAGGGGTGTCAGACTCATTTTGGCTGAGGGCCACATGCTAGAAAATAAATGTCACGGGGGCCACCCTAGTAGATTTAAGAGAACGAGAGGGAGATGAAGAGAAAGAGAAAGAAAACAAGGGGGATAACGTACGAGTGAAAGAGAGAAAGAGAGAATAAAAGAGAAAGAAAAAGGGAGAGGTATAGAGATAGAGAGAAAAAAATGAGTGTGTAAAAGAAAGGGAAAGCGAGAGAATGAAAGAAACAGAAGGAGAAGGTAAGATAGAAAGAGAAAAAAAGAAGAAAAAAGAAGATACGAATGAAATCATAAAAAAAAGGGAAACAGAGTGAGATGTAGGGAGAGAAAGAAAGAGAAAGAAAAGGGGAGAGGAATAGAGAGAGCATATTACAGAAAAAAGAGAGAAAGAGAAAGAAACAAAGAAAAATTAGAAGTGAAAGGGAGAGTCAAAGAGAGATAGAGAGAAAAAGAGTGAGCGTGTAAAAGAAAGGGAAAGCGAGAGAACAAAAGAAATGGAAAGAGAAGGTGAGAAAGAAAGAAAAAAAGAAGATAGGAATGAAATAATAAAAAAGAGAGAAACACAGAGAGAGATGGAGAGAGAGAGAGAAAGAAAAAGGGGGAGAGGTATAGAGAGAGCATCATATAGAAAAACGAGGAAGAGAAAGAAACAAAGAAAAATTATTAGTGAAAGGGAGAGTCAAAGAGAGATAGAGAAAAAGAGTGAGCATGTAAAAGAAAGGGAAAGCGAGAGGATGAAAGAAACAGAAGGAGAAGGTAAGATAGAAAGAGAAAAAAAGAAGAAAAAAGAAGATACGAATGAAATCATAAAAAAAGAGAAACAGAGTGAGATGGAGAGAGGGAAAAAAAGAGAAAGAAAAGGGGAGAGGGATAGAGAGAGCATAATATATAGAAAAAAGAGAGAAACAGAAAGAAAAGAACAATTAGAAGTGAAAGGGAGAGTCAAAGAGAGATAGAGAGAAAAAGATTGAGTGTGTAAAAAAGGGAAAGCAAGAGAATGAAATAAATGGAAAAAAAAGAGAAATAAATGGAAAAAAAGAAGAAAAACAAGATAGGAATGAAATCATAAAAAAGAGAAACACAGCGAGAGATGGAGAGAAAAAAAGAGAAAGAAAAGGGGAGAGGAATAGAGAGATCATAATATAGAAAAAAAGAGGGGGGAGAGAAAGAAACAAAGAAAAATTTGAAGTGAAAGGGAGAGTCAAAGACAGATAGAAAGAAAAAGAGTGAGTGTGGAAAAGAAAGGGAAAGCGAGAGAATGAAAGAAATTGAAAGAAAGGAGAAAGAAATAGAAAAGAAGAAAAAAAAAAGATAGGAATGAAATCGTAAACAAGAGAGAAACACAGAGCGAGATGGAGAGAGAGAGAGAGAAAGAAAGAGAAAGAAAGGGAGAGAGGAATGGAGAGAGGATCATAGAGAAAAAAGACGGGGAGAGAAAGAAAACAAAGAAAAATTTGAAGTGAAAGGGAGAGTGTCAAAGAGAGCTCGAGAGAAAAAGAGTGAGTGTGTAAACGAAAGGGAAAGCGAGAGAATGAAATAAATGGAAATTGAACGTAAAAAAAGAAAAAAAAGATAGGAATGAAATCATAAAAAAGATAAACACAGGGAGAGATGGAGAGAGAGAAAGAACGAGAAAGAAAGGGAGAGAGGAATAGAGAGAGGATCATAGAGAAAAAAGACGGGGAGAGAAACAAAACAAAGAAAATTTGAAGTGAAAGGGAGAGTGTCAAAGAGAGCTCGAGAGAAAAAGAGTGAGTGTGTAAAAGAAAGCGAGAGAATGAAAGAAATGGAAAGAGAACGTAAGAAAGAAAGAGAGAAAAAGAAGAAAAAGATAGGAATGAAATCATAAAAAAAGAAACACAGAGAGAGATGGAGAGAGAGAAAAAAAAGAGAAAGAAAAGGGGAGAGGAATAGAGAGAGCATAATATCGAGGGGAGAGAAAGAAAACAAAGTAGAATTTGAAGTGAAAGGGAGAGTGTCAAAGAGAGCTCGAGAGAAAAAGAGTGAGTGTGTAAAAGAAAGGGAAAGCGAGATTATGAAAGAAAGGGAAAGAGAAGGTAAAAAAGAAAGAGTAAAAAGAGAAAAAGAAAAAAAGTAGAAGGACTGAAAAAAAATAAAAAAGAGAAAGAGAGAAACAGAGAGAGGGAGCAAGAGAGAGATAGAGATATAGACCAAAAGAAATGTAGTAGCTTTACAAGTGGCGCCTAATTTGGCGACACCAGGCGGACATATTCAAAACCCCAGCTCATTTTTCTCCCTCGCTTCTCTCAGTGATGTCTGGCGGCCCGGTTTAATACCCTAGGCGGGCCTGATCCGGCCCACGGGCTGGATGTTTGACACCTGTGTTTTCGAGCAAATGACGTGAGAAAAGGTTTCACTGTCCAGAAAGCCATGGAAAAGAACATGCCAATAAGAGGAATGGGAAAAGAGTAAAGCACTGAGAGGAAGAGAAGGTTTTAGGCAGATTAAAAAAAGACAGGCAGGCCTTTTAAGGCTATCCGTCTAATGAAATATGTCAAACCTATAAAAAGAAAACCGGGATGGAGCACAGAAAGCCCTCCCGATACGCCGTGTCAGCAAAAATGAGAAACGTGCAAAAGCACTGTCGATACACATTATCAAGGACGTCAGCAGGAAACGAGAGGAAAACGGGCAGAACCAAAAGAGACACATTTACAGTCTTCATTTTTATAGCACAAAAATGCCTTTATTCGAGGAATCAACTCCTTGCCCTGAAGAATTCTGGTGCCGGCGTGGTGAGGGGGCCCTATTGTGGATGCAGAACCGGAGCTAGCGGCTAGTGGCGATATAAGCCTTCCGTACCGTCCGTAATCATGATAAATGTGAACTTGCTACTAAATAAGACCGACAAACTGCGTACAGGGAGCAGTGTTCTGGTTTGCCCGCGTCCCTGCGTCCTAGACACATCATTTTTGCTGATTGTGTCAAATCAACGTGCGTCCCCGGGACGCAACTTTTTGGACACAAAATTGTCAGTATTACCCGATTACTTTTTTTTTTTTAACAAAGATTTACCACACTCCAAACTTTTCGCCAGGCAGATCCGCCATTGTTGTTTTGGTCTCGCGGTTCGAGTTTTCGCCGATCTCGAGATCTCGTTTCAAGATGACGTCATTGTGGTGGCGCTTGTCGTCGGGTGAAAGAGAAGTATGCCTCAGCGCAAATCAACACAAAATTGGTAATTTCTTCAGTGTCGGTAATAAGTCGAAACATATTGCAGAGATTGATAACAACGGCATTAATTCCGGCACGTAAAAACGGCAAAGAAATTCTTCAGAAGATCGCGGAGGCAAGGAAAACACGTGTGTTGAAGCTAACAATTCGACGAAAGATAAACAAAAGAATACTCCTAGCAAGAAAAGGACTTTGCTGCCAAAATGGACTTAATTCTATTCCTGGTTACGCTATGAAGAGGATGATAATTGAGGCTTCATGTTCTGTGATGCGTGCACCCAGCGTGACAAAAAAACTGGACTGCATAAATCGTTTCGCGATACGAACTTTCAGAAAAGCACATTGGATCGGCACAACGACAATGAAAACCACAAATTAGCTAAATATAACACGAAAAAACGGCGGAGAAATTCTTCAGAAGCACGCGGAGGCAAGGAAAACACGTGTGTTGAAGCTAACAATTCGACGAAAGATAAACAAAAGAATATTCCTAGCAAGAAAAGGACTTTTCTGCCAAAATGGACTTAATTCTATTCCTGGTTACGCTATGAAGAGGATGATAATGGCGGCTACATGTACTGTGATGCGTGCACCCAGCATGACAAAAAAACTGGACTGCATAAATCGTTTCGCGCTACGAACTTTCAGAAAAGCACATTGGATCGGCACAACGACAATGAAAACCACAAATTAGCTAAATATAACACGAAAAAACGGCGGAGAAATTCTTCTGAAGATTGCGGAGGCAAGGAAAACACGTGTGTTGAAGCGAACGATTCGACGAAAGAAAATAAACAAAAGCAAACTCCTAGCAAGAAAAGGACTTTTCTGCCAAAATGGACTTAATTCTATTCCTGGTTACGCTATGAAGAGGATGATAATTGAGGCTTCATGTTCTGTGATGCGTGCACCCCGCGTGACAAAAAAACTGGATTGCATAAATCGTTTCGCAATACGAACTTTCAGGAAAGCACATTGGATCGGCACAACGACAATGAAAACCACAAATTAGCTAAATATAGCACGAAAAAACGGCGGAGAAATTCTTCAGAAGATTGCGGAGGCAAGGAAAACACGTGTGTCGAAGCGAACGATTCGATGAAAGAAAATAAACAAAAGAATTCTCCTAGCAAGAAAAGGACTTTTCTGCCAAAATGGACTTAATTCTATTCCTGGTTACGCTATGAAGAGGATGATAATTGAGGCTTCATGTTCTGTGATGCGTGCACCACGCGTGACAAAAAAACTGGATTGCATAAATCGTTTCGCAATACAAACTTTCAGGAAAGCACATTGGATCGGCACAACGACAATGAAAACCACAAATTAGCTAAATATAGAACGAAAGAACGGCGGAGAAATTCTTCTGAAGATTGCGGAGGCAAGGAAAACACGTGTGTTGAAGCGAACGATTCGACAAAAGAAAATAAACAAAAGAAAACTAGCAAGAAAAAGGACTTTTCTGCCAAAATGGACTCAATTATATTCCTGGTTACAGTATGAGGAAGATGATAATGGATTGGACCTTGAGAAGGCATTACAACTGTGGCGGGACAGCAAACCAAACAGAAAAATCGGAAGTGATAACCGCTTTGTATTATCAATTAACTGTAATGATTAAAACTGCATGAATATATAAACTAATATTTCAGCAATATTATTTTGTATAACGTAAAATATTGTTGTGAACTGAAAAATCTTGAAGTGATAACTGATTTGTATTACCAATAAACTGTGTTGATTAAAACTGAATGAATAAATAGATTTATATATTTATTTATATATTTGTCGCCGATTTTTTCTTAAACAAAGATTTACCGCACTCCAAACTTTTCGTCAGGCAGATCCGGCAGATGTTGTTTTGGTTTTGCGGTTCGAGTTTTTGTGTAGTGAAAGGAAGTCCGTCTCTTTTTCAGAGAACCGGCTTTTTCGGCTCAACTCGTTCAAGAGAGCCGGCTCTCCGACGGCTCACTGGCTCTGATGCATTATATTACGAATGATGATGTTGTATAAAGAAAATAAGAAAAAAGGAAGATAAAAGGAGAAAATGAAAAAAAAGACAGGTTTGTGTAGTGAAAGGAAGTCCGTCTCTTTTTAGAGAACCGGCTTTTTCGGCTCAACTCGTTCAAGAGAGCCGGCTCTCCAACGGCTCACTTGCTTTGATGCATTATATTACGAATGATGATGTTGTATAAAGAAGTTAAAGAAAAAAAATGAAGTATAAAAGGAGAAAATGAAAAAAAGACAGGTTTGTGTAGTGAAAGGAAGTCCGTCTCTTTTAAGAGAACCGGCTTTTTCGGCTCAACTCGTTCAAGAGAGCCGGCTCTCCAACGGCTCACTTGCTTTGATGCATTATATTACGAATGATGATGTTGTATAAAGAAGTTAAAGAAAAAAAATGAAGTATAAAAGGAGAAAATGAAAAAAAGACAGGTTTGTGTAGTGAAAGGAAGTCCGTCTCTTTTAAGAGAACCGGCTTTTTCGGCTCAACTCGTTCAAGAGAGCCGGCTCTCCAACGGCTCACTTGCTTTGATGCATTATATTACGAATGATGATGTTGTATAAAGAAGTTAAAGAAAAAAAATGAAGTATAAAAGGAGAAAATGAAAAAAAGACATGTTTGTGGTGATCCCTTTCATCGGTATATTACCAACAATAATTTGATGCAGAAAATGAATTCATAATTTGATGATTAAAACTGAACGAATATCTAGATTTTTAGTATATATTTGTCGTCTATTTACGATTTCAACCTGGATAAGACTAAATTTTGGGGAGCCATAGATCTCTGTTGGGACCCCTAGATTTTGGAGCATGCTCGTCCCCGGGACCCATCACTTTTCACAGCTCAAATGAACACTCCATTTATTTAGTCGAGTCACGGGACTGGGATGAGACATTCCGGGAAAATCAGGTGAGCTGGTTCTCCGGTACAAGAGGAGAATGAGAAGTTCCTTTCGGTCGAGGAGGAAGCAGAGCTACGGTACTTGTGGGAGTCTGGAGCATTCAAGGTCAGCCTAAGTGTTTTGTAGTATGTCAGGTATTTAAGACTGGCAGGGTTCTTCCACTTGTTTTATGGCCAAATTCAAGCACTTTAAGGCTGTTTTTTCGATTTTTTTCCAGGACCTCCAAAGCCAATCAAACGGACCTTCTTGGGGGTTGGCTTTGATGACTAAAACAATGTGACTATCTTACTTCAAGCACATACTTAGTGCTATTTACCAGCTCAGTAGCCTAGATGGTAGAGCGCCCGCTTTGAGACTGGGAGGTCGCTGGTTCGCGCCTCGGCCGAGTCATACCTAAGACTTATAACATTGGTAAAATGGCGGCGCCCTCTGTTGGCTGCGGCTGCATCGGCTCGCTACAACGGGTCAGGTGTATCGACATTTCGTTCTGTGTACATTGTTACAAAGAATGACAATACAAAGGAAATTATTAATTATTATTATTATTATTTTGAGCTGTTCCGATCTATGATATTTGTGTGACAATGGGCTGCTATAAACTGACAGGAATTCTGTCATTCTGCTATAAGAATTGGCTATGTCACAATTGTTTACAAAGACGGGAAGGACTCTATAGGTGTTGGGTCATCATTGAGCTCAATACGGAGGACAAGAAAAAACAGTACTGTACGTTTAAAAAGCAGAAAAATGAGACAAATTTGGACTCATTTTGATGATATTGATTTCTGCGAAGCAGAGTGCATTCAATCTTTCAACCGACTGCTGATCTTTTGCTTTTTGTTTAACTTAATTTATATATTTTTTGTTTTTTTCAGAGAATCAGTCTAAATTGGTTGA
The DNA here is from genome assembly GCF_059441175.1 of Urocampus carinirostris. NCBI lineage: Eukaryota > Metazoa > Chordata > Actinopteri > Syngnathiformes > Syngnathidae > Urocampus > Urocampus carinirostris. The sequence continues at coordinate 7,511,211 of NC_142351.1, read as the reverse complement.
CATATAGTTCATTTTGAGTTTTCCCTTGCCCTCATGTTGGTTTCAGATCAGGGGATGGTGTAGTAATAGCCCGTGCAATAACCTGTGCAGCCCTTTGAGACTCTTTGTGATTAAGGGTGTCACAAATAAACATGACTTGACTTGACTTGAGGTTTTTGAGTTTTTCCTTGCCCTCATGTTGGTTTTAGATCAGGGGATGGTGTCATCATAGTCTGTGGTTTGCAATAATCTGTGGTGTGTGCAGCCCTTTGAGACTCTTTGTGATTAAGGGCGTCACAAATAAACATGTTGAGGTTTTTGAGTTTTTCCTTGCCCTCATGTTGGTTTTAGATCAGGGGATGGTGTAGTAATAGTCTGTGCAATAACCTGTGCAGCCCTTTGAGACTCTTTGTGATTAAGGGCGTCACAAATAAAAATGACTTGACTTATCATTTATTTATAGCATTGAATAGTTCATATTCCATTTTATTTACATGTTTTTCCATCTTTAGGGATTTTGTGTTGTTGTCAGCGTGGAAAAGTCTAAAATGGTTATGTATTTTTACATGTGGATATTTTAATTAATAAGTTATGCGTTTTGCATGTCCTGCAATTACTAAATAATTTGGTGCATAAAGTTTTATGATTATTGATAATACATCGTTAAAAACAATAATCTGAGGACCCGTAAGAATCGGCTCTGCTGAGGGAGTTTTCTAAATAGAGCTGTCCTCCTGAGTGCAACCAGTAGGGGGCAGTGACGCTCCACATGACAACGCCATGATGACTAAGAGCAAGCATGTCAGCGTCATTTTCACACACTTGTTTGTCATTTAACTTAATTAACTGAAACATTGCAATGGTAACAATTTCAAGCATTTTCACCAAAAATTCAGGCATCTTCCTGACATAAACCCATTAAATTAAAGCATTTTCAAAGATTTTAAGCATTCATACAAATCCTGTTAACTACCGTAAATTCCGGACTATAAGCCGCTATTTTTTACCCTAACTTTCAACCCTGCGACTTATTCAGTAATGCGGCCAATTTATGGAATTTTTCTAACGGCCGCCAGCGGCGCTCGAGTGTTGCTACTATTAACTGCCCTGTCACAGGCATCGTTTGGGATGAAAGCTATATTATTATTATTAAAGCTTTGAAAACTCTCTCGGTGTACCGTCTTTCTTCCTAAATATGTGTAACCATGTATAATATGTATTTGCAACTGTATATTTTTGTAATGTATTTATTTGTATTTATTTTAGACACTTATTCTGATGTGTTTTACACGGGTGAATGAAAAAAGAGGGGCGGAACAAACGCGGGGTGCCGAGTTTAAGTGGGGTCCGCTAAAGGTGAGGGACAGACAAGGAAAGAAGAGGGGGTAAAAAGTTCGTTAAAGAAAAAGGAGTTGCGTGAGTAAATGTGTTCATCTAAAAAATTTTGCCCACAGGTCTGCATCAAACCTTAAGTACCGGTATCATTTTCCGTTCATTTTGCCGGCTGTGATTTTTGGACTGTGGACTTTGATGAAGGACATTTAGTTTCAATCGCGGGACTTGAAGTCGGGTTTGGGTTCATTTTGTGTTACATGTTTAAATGTGGGCACCTGCGGCTTATATACAGGTGCGGCTTGTGTATGTACAAAATCGTTTTTCCTCTTAACATGTGGTGGGTGCGGCTTATAATCAGGTGCGCTGTATAGTCCGGAATTTACAGTATATGTTAACCAAGCCTCACTCTGGATTGGATAAAGTTACCAAAATATGCAAATAGCTCATTCTCCCCAATTTAATCAGACTATCGTCATTAATCTTCTGAGTTCATGATTTAAAAAGAAATAACTCACCCTTTCTATGTCCATCCAGCGATCTCATATTACTCTCATCTGCCACTGGAAGAGAAAAAGAAAGACTTTCAGAAACTATATTCCATCATCTTGTGGTACTGAGTGAAGAAGGTTTTGTCGGAGCAAGGGAGAAATAAGTCCTCCTTACAGCATTGGGTTGGTTGACATATAGGAAATATTCCTTTTGAGATAAGAATTTGGATTTTTGTACCAATCTGAATGAATTGCTCACATGCTTAGTCAGGTCCTGTTTATTTGTGACGCCCTTAATCACAAAGAGTCTCAAAGGGCTGCACAGACCACAGACTATTGCAAACCACAGACTATGATGACACCATCCCCTGATGTAAAACCTACATGAGGGCAAGGAAAAACTCAAAAACCTCAAGTCAAGTCAAGTTATGGTTATTTGTTTGGCCCTTAATCACAAAGAGTCTTAAAGGGCTGCACAGACCATTGCAAACTACAGACTATTATGACACCATCCCCTAAACTAAAACCTACATGAGGGCAAGGAAAAACTCAAAAACCTCAAGTCATGTTTATTTGTGACGCCCTTAATCACAAAGAGTCTCAAAGGGCTGCACAGACCACAGACTATTGCAAACCACAGACTATCGTGACACCATCATCTGATCTAAAACCTACATGAGGGCAAGTAAAAACTCAAAAACCTCAAGTCAAGTCATATTTATCTGTGACGCCCTTAATCACAAAGAGCCTCAAAAGACTGCACAGACCACAGATTATTGCAAACCACAGACTATGATGACACCATCCCCTGATCTAAAACCAACATGAGGGCAAGGAAAAACTCAAAAACCTCAAGTCAAGTCATGTTTATTTTTGACGCCCTTAATCACAAAGAGTCTCAAAGGGCTGCACAGACCACAGACTATTGCAAACCACGGACTATCGTGACACCATCATCTGATCTAAAACCTGCATGAGGGCAAGGAAAATTTAAAAACCTAAAGTCAAGTCATATTTATCTGTGACGCCCTTAATCACAAAGAGTCTCAAAGGGCTGCACAGACCACAGACTATTGCAAACCACAGACTATGATGACACCATCCCCTGATCTAAAACCTACATGAGGGCAAGGAAAAACTCAAAAACCTCAAGTCAAGTCAAGTTATGGTTATTTGTTTGGCCCTTAATCACAAAGAGTCTTAAAGGGCTGCACAGACCATTGCAAACTACAGACTATTATGACACCATCCCCTAAACTAAAACCTACATGAGGGCAAGGAAAAACTCGAAAACCTCAAGTCATGTTTATTTGTGACGCCCTTAATCACAAAGAGTCTCAAAGGGCTGCACAGACCACAGAATATTGCAAACCACAGACTATCGTGACACCATCATCTGATCTAAAACCTGCATGAGGGCAAGGAAAAACTCAAAAACCTCAAGTCAAGTCATGTTTATTTGTGACGCCCTTAATCACAAAGAGTCTCAAGGGGCTGCACAGACCGCAGACTATTGCAAACCACGGACTATCATGACACCATCATCTGATCTAAAACCTACATGAGGGCAAGTAAAAACTCAAAAACCTCAAGTCAAGTCATATTTATCTGTGACGCCCTTAATCACAAAGAGCCTCAAAAGACTGCACAGACCACAGATTATTGCAAACCACAGACTATGATGACACCATCCCCTGATCTAAAACCAACATGAGGGCAAGGAAAAACTCAAAAACCTCAAGTCAAGTCATGTTTATTTTTGACGCCCTTAATCACAAAGAGTCTCAAAGGGCTGCACAGACCACAGACTATTGCAAACCACGGACTATCATGACACCATCATCTGATCTAAAACCTACATGAGGGCAAGGGAAAACTCAAAAACCTAAAGTCAAGTCATATTTATCTGTGACACCCTTAATCACAAAGAGTCTCAAAGGGCTGCACAGACCACAGACTATTGCAAACCACAGACTATGATGACACCATCCCCTGATCTAAAACCTACATGAGGGCAAGGAAAAACTCAAAAACCTCAAGTCAAGTCAAGTTATGGTTATTTGTTTGGCCCTTAATCACAAAGAGTCTTAAAGGGCTGCACAGACCATTGCAAACTACAGACTATTATGACACCATCCCCTAAACTAAAACCTACATGAGGGCAAGGAAAAACTCAAAAACCTCAAGTCAAGTCGGCGGACGTGCGCGGGGCCCCCGTAACTGTGTCGGTGTTGTGCGTATCGCGCCCGAAAGTACCAGCGCCGCGGGTTAGGGGCACCCGCGGTGCGGCGCAAGTAAAGACCCTGTCGTGAATTTGTCTCCGATCACCCCGGGCAGACGTAAAATCGCCCAGCTGTATGACTCTTAGCGGTGGATCACTCAGCTCGTGCGTCTAATGTGATTTGCAGCTGCGATTGGCTGGCAACCAGTTCAGGGTGTCCCCTGCCCACTGCCCGGAGATGACTGGGGTGGGCTCCAGCCCCCCCCGCGACCCTAATGAGGATCAGCGGTACGGCTAATGAAATGAGATGAGATGAGATATATATATATACTGGACTGTCTCAGAAAATTAGAATATTGTGATAAAGTTCTTTATTTTCTATAATGCAATTAAAAAAACAAAAATGTCATACATTCTGGATTCATTACACATCAACTGAACTATTTCAAGCCTTTTATTATTTTAATATTGCTGAATTTGGCTTACAGCTTAAGAAAACTCAAAAATCCTATCTCAAAATATTAGAATATCATGAAAAAGTATACAAGTAGGCTATTCAACTAATCACCTGAATCTCATTAACTCGAAACACCTTGCGAGGGTTTCCTGAGCCTTAAAAACACTCAGCTTGGTTCAGTAAACTAAATCACTGCTGATCTGACTGCTGTCCAGAGGACCATCATTGATACCCTCCATCAGGAGGGTAAGACACAAAAAGAAATTTCTCTAAGAGCAGGCTGTTCACAGAGTGCAGTTTCAAAGCATATCCACAAAAAGTCTGATGGAAGGGAAAAATGTGGCCGGAAACGCTGCACAACCAAGAGAGATGACCGCAGCCTTAACAAAATTGTGAAGAAGAGCCGCTTCCAGAATTTGAGGGAGCTTCAAAGACAGTGGGCTGAAGCTGGAGTCCAGGTATCAAAAGCCACAGTTCACAGACGTGTCCGGGAAATGGGCTACAATAGCCGTATTCCCATGGTCAAGCCACTTCTGAACTCAAGACAACGGAAGAAGCGTCTGACTTGGGCTATGGAGAAGAAGCACTGGACGGTTGCAGAGTGGTCCAAAGTCCTCTTTTCAGACGAAAGCAAGTTTTGCATTTCATTTGGAAGTCAAGGCGCCAGAGTCTGGAGAAAGGCTGGAGAGGAGCAAAATCCAAGTTGCTTGAAATCCAGTGTGAAGTTCCCACAGTCAGCAATGGTTTGGGGAGCCATGTCAGCTGCTGGTGTTGGTCCACTGTGTTTCATCAAGTCCAGAGTAAATGCAACTGTGTACCAAGAGATTTTAGAGCACTACATGCTTCCATCTGCTGAAAAGCTCTATGGAGACGAGGATTTCATTTTCCAGCATGATCTGGCACCTGCCCACAGTGCCAAAACCACCAGTAACTGGTGCACTGACCATGGCATCACTGTCCTTGATTGGCCTGCTAATTCCCCTGACCTGAACCCCATCGAGAATTTGTGGGGTATAGTTAAGAAGAAGATGAAAGACACCAGACCTACAAATGCAAATGAGCTGAAGGCCGCTATCGAAGCATCCTGGGCATCAATAACACCTCAGCAATGCCACAGGCTGATTGCCTCCATGCCACGCCGGATTGATGCAGTAATCCGTGCAAAATGATTCCCAACCAAGTACTGAGTGCATCAATGGACATTTTCAAATGTTTGATTTAGTTTTGCTGTTATAAAATTATTTTTTTTACTTGGTCTGAGGAAGTATTCTAATATTTTGAGATAGGATTTTTGAGTTTTTTTCAGCTGTAAGCCAAAATCAGCAATATTCAAATCATAAAAGGCTTGAAATAGTTCAGTTGATGTGTAATGAATCCAGAATGTATGACATTTTTGTTTTTTTAATTGTATTACAGAAAATAAAGAACTTTATCACAATATTCTAATTTTCTGAGACAGTCCAGTATATATATCATATATTTGACGATGAACAGCACGTTGTATAAACAAGGTCAGGAACTGCACGAGTCCTGCCGCATAGTGTGTGTTGAGCGGTCGCTCATGTATGTGTTTTCATAAGCACGTACTTACACTCTGGTCAATAGACTTCAAGCTCAAGGGATTCAAGGTCAAGAGAGGGAGTTTGCCATCTGTGGGCGAATGCTATTTCATAAAAGCCAACCTGCATTAGTGTGGAGATAAGACTTTAAAGTCCGAGAGCAGTGAGAGGTGGTGCATGAATGGCCACAACTTCTGAATTAAGCCAATATGCAAAAGATAGGCAGAGACAATGATAACATGTTGATCTGGGGCAGTGTCTCTATCTCTACCTTTCTATATCTCTTTCTATCCATCTTTTTATCTCTCTCTCTCTCTATATATATATATATATATATATATTTCCCTATCTCTCCATGTCTCTATGTCTATCTATCTCTCCATGTCTCTGTCTATCTATCTCTCTCCATATCTCTCTCTATATATATATATATCTATCCCTCTCTCTCTCTCTCTCTCTCTCTCTCTCTCTCTATCTATCTATCTATATATATCTATATATATATATATATATATATATATATATATATATATCTCCCTATCTCTCTATGTCTCTCTGTCTCTCTATGTCTATCTATGTCTATCTATCTATCTCTATATTTCTCTATGTCTCTGTCTCTCTCTCTGTCTCTCTCCCACTATGTCTCTCTCCCACTATGTCTCTCTCCCACTATGTCTCTCTCCCACTATGTCTCCCTATCTCTCAATCTCTCAATCTCTCTATCTATATCTCAAGAGGGGTGACCGACAGCAAGACAAACACTTACAATAACAAAGAAAATTAAAAAAGGGAAAAAAATAGAAACACATTATTCGATGCGAGCTTCTGATTCGCTGCCGAGTATGCAAATTGCCAAACGAACCGAGATCGCAGTTCGAATCCCGGCTCCTCCGTGTTACATGTGGAAGTGTCCTTGGGTAAGACACTGAACCCCTAATACCCCCAATAAGCAGGTTAACGCCTTACATGACTGCACGGCCACTATTGGGAATCCCAAGACGAGCGCTCTACCTCCTGGGCTACTGCCGCCCCAGGTGCTGGCCAGTTGGCTACTTAAACTGGTACTCCATGGTTAGGGGACCATTCTTTGTTGTTGTTTTTTTTGTTTATTTTGTATTTTCAATTGAATGGCCAATCATCCGTTAACTTTTTTGAATCCATCTTATTTTTTATTCCTTTTTTTCCCCTTTCGCAAGAGAAAACCAGCAGTCACCGAAGTGTGAAGCAGTGAGGGGTCTCCGTATTCCCCAAAAAAAGTTGTTTACTCATAAAAGTTGTTAGTGTGCAACTCACCCAAATCCATGCTTTTGGATTCTCTGCTTGGAGCGAACATCTGCTTCTGATTTCCCTTTTGGACATCCGTGAGACGCTCACTGCAAAAAATGACAACCGACTTAGAAAAACATAACAGGAGAAAAGTGACAGCAGCATGATATGAAGGCTGATTTCAGTTCGGAAATCCTATACATACCATTCAGAAGAAACAAAATACATGTTAATATTGAGTAGGGATGCACAAAAAAGGTCGCAGGTTCGATTCCCAGCTCCTCAGTGTGTATATGTCAAAGTGTCCTTGGGCAAGACACTGAAACCCTAATGCCTCCAATAAGCTGGCAGGCGCCTTGCATGGCTGACTCCCTATCGGTGTGTGAGTGTGTGTGCGAATGGGTAAGTGTGAAGCATATTGTAAAGCGCTCTCGGAGGTCTTCATTGACTTGAAAAGCGCTACAGTTTTCGGATTGAACAGCAAAATATAAGGTCACAATCATCTGCCTGATCCAGAAATCTGTCACTTGACGCTATAAGATACAATCAGCTGACGCTACTTGTTAGAAATATTCAAAGCATTTAGCTCTTCATTTTGATAGGCATCGTGATTTCCCATGTAGTAGTGGTACAACTTGGTTGCGTCTCATCTCAGCCTCATGTGTGCGAGGCATCGAAGAGCTTTCCGATTTACCAGTTTATTAACTTCAGTTAGTACCGTAAACTATGGACTAAATTCTGCAACTTTTTTCCCAAGCTTTCGATGCTGAGGCTTATGCATGATGTGGCTCAATGGTGCTCAGCAGTAAACGTACGAGTGAGACAGGTAGAATATATGTGTCAAGGAAGACGCAAGTTTAATGTACCGTATTTTCCGCACTATAGGGCGCACTGGGTTATAGGGCGCACCCCCAAAAAATAGTTTTTGGTCCTATATCTTCCGTAGATAAGGCGCACCGGATTATAAGGCGCTACAATGGGAACGTCGACAAAACAGTCAGATGATTCAGTCCAACTGATTACCCCCTTAACATTCCCAAGGCTTACAAAGAAGCAAATACGTGTCGTAGACACGTGCGGATGCGGTGTACGTACGATGTCACTCAAATGCGTTGTTTCAAATATCATTCGGAAGGTTAAAGTCTTGGAATTCAAGAAATGCCAACCATTCCTTAGTTTCTATTTTCTTTTTCGCTCGCAACTTTACTGTGCATATAACGATAAACACTTGGAATTGAGTTTAATTCACTCAACTCATCACAGCAACATCGAGATCGTTCTAAAACAAGATACCGGGAAAATATAAAGCCGCATAGCTCACCTAAGTTCTCACGTTCAATAATGATTCGCAATCATGGTCTTCTTACAACCGTGAGTGTAGTAAATCCAGGAGAGTAAATTATTTGCAAATACAGACTAATAAAACATGTTTCTTTATGGTGTACTTTAGCAAGCGTGCTAAGCTTGCTACGCCATTGCTAAACTCGGCCAATTGCAGGGTTTGTTTTGGCCATCTAGCCAATCCGAGGCTCCGAATAACTTCAGCCAATAGCGATCGATTCAACGGATGATTGATACATCTTTTTCGGCCAATTGCAGGGTTTGTTTTGGCCCTCTAGCCAATCTGAGGCTCCGAATAACTTCAGCCAATAGCGATCGATTTGACTGATGATTGACACATCTTTTTCGGCCAATTGCAGGGTTTGTTTTGGCCCTCTAGCCAATCCGAGGCTCCGAATAACTTCAGCCAATAGCGATTGATTCAACGGATGATTGATACATCTTTTTCGGCCAATTGCAGGGTTTGTTTTGGCCCTCTAGCCAATCCGAGGCTCCGAATAACTTCAGTCAATAGCGATCGATTTAACGGATGATTGACACTTCTTTTTCGGCCAATTGCAGGGTTTGTTTTGGCGCTCTAGCCAATCCGAGGCTCCGAATAACTTCAACCAATAGTGATCGATTTAACGGATGATTGACACATCTTTTTCGGCCAATTGCAGGGTTTGTTTCAGCCCTCTAGCTTATCCGAGGCTCCGAATAACTTTAGCCAATAGTGATCGATTCAAATGATGATTGACAAATTGGTTAGCCAATGAAACCCCGGTATATAAATCCCAGCATACACCGCGGACTACTCCGCGTTCGGGGGAAAATCGAGTTGGCGGCTGTTGCGTAAGTTGCGAGACCTTGTGATTTAATGTTGAGCCGTATATAAGGCGCACTGTATTATAAGGCACATGGTCAGCTTTTGAAAAAAAATAAGACTTTTAGGTGCGCCTTATAGTGCGGAAAATACGGTAACTTCGGGCCTGGTGCATGAGTAAAACGAGCATGAACGGACCCTCATCATGGAAAAGGTGTCACTGGAAAGGGGAGGACTACCTACCATATTGGGAAAACTTTTACAAGTAAACAGAAACAATGTGGAGAAACGAATGGATTACAAGAAGAAACGTACAACGAAAGCAGAAATGTTTAAAGCGGATTTCCTCGGCGTTTTAGTTTCACAGTATCTTGTTTCAGACTGATGATGTTTCTCTGATGAGTATCTTAAATCCCAAGAGATACACGGCATGACGTATTTCAGTGACTGGTGACATAGTACATGCATCTCAAGCATTGACACAACAGTCACATTCCAAGAGATCGGATGTGTATTTGATCTGGAGCACATACGAAAGTGTTGGCGGGTATTTTGTTCCAACTTTCCAGAAGATACTTCTTCTGATCTCTATCATACATACATATATATCATATATGGTGTCTGGAATTAGAAACTTTCTTACTCTCTGCCGCCATCATGATTGCAGCCTCAGTCAGCTCATTTTTTAAGTACTAATAAACTTTTTGTGTACTCAACCTTTTGGAGATTTGTACTGTATTTGAAAAAGGTATTTTCTTACTTATACCAATTTTAGGCTACACCAACAAAAAAACCCTGCTGGTCAGATGACATAGGGAAAAAAAGCAGTTGTTTCTGCTGTCGTCATGTTGTGTTTGTTTGCCAGAAAAAAGCGTTCGTGATCTTAAATGTAAAGTTTAGAGCAGTGGTTCCTAAAGTGGGCAGTACCGCCCCCCTGGGGGCAGTGGAAAGATCTGGGGGGGCGGTGGGGAAGAAGAGCGCGGTAGGGGGGCGGTAGTCCGAAGTCGAAATTTGATAGTTTGTTTGACGATTTGTACACAACACGTTAGGGCCGCACGATTAACCGTAATCGAATTGACATTGCGATGTGACGTAGTGCGAAACCGCAAAGCACTGGATTTTTTTTTCAAGGTTTTGTAGTGAGTAATGGAGTTTTGGCCAACCACAATTGTTACTCTTCAAGTTTTAAAAGCGGCGACCAATCAGAGGCAAGTTTTTATAATAGCACAAGCCAATAGAGGCCATTCAAAGTTTGCACGCATTATGCCACACCCACTGTGTGAGCTCATTGAGTGCGATGGCGAACTCTGTAAACATGGTCCCAGAGTCAACAAACGAGAAGGAAACGAAGCTTGCCCCGAAGAAGGGCGGTACACCACTTTTTTGGACCTATTTTGGTTTTGACGAAGCGGACGTGGAACAGAAGAAAACGTCCGTTGCAGAATTTACTTTTGCATTGTTGCTAGTTCCAGAAGAAACACAAGTCATTTGTACCAGCACCTTAAATATGATCACAGCATGTAAAAAGGATTATGAGTAAAAGACGAAGAAGGTGCATCTACAAGTGGACTGGGAGGTAAACAAACCTCCAAACGGCTTTGTTTGGTGTGGGTTATCTTAAGTGCGTACATTTTATCTTTTATACTGTGCATATGTTCTTGATTTTCAAGGCAAAATAAGAGGGTTAAGGTAAATGCACGAAAGGAAAAAGATTGGACCGAGGCACACATCAAAAATGCTCGGGTTTTTAGCGCAAACTTCATATCAGGTAAGAGAAATTAAACATTTATGATCGTTGCTATTGAGTCCATATTACTTATTATATCGCCAAAATGTCTTGTTATTTTCTTAGCTTTAGCTAACTATTAGCGTGTACCCTAAATGCTAACAGTAGCCTTGTAAACCTTACCTGGGTCAAAAATAAAAACAGGCTTTCATTGCTAATAATAATGGGGCACACAATCCAAGTCATGTCTTAGATACATTTAATTATTCACGTTTTTTTAGGTGAAGCTTCTTTTGGTTAGGCTAAACGCTAACAGTTAGCTAAAGCTGAGAAAATAAAGATTCTGGCACACAACATGGCAGCAACAAGCAGCTATTGCAGCTTTCTTTTCCTCTGTCTTCTAACCAAGGCAAGTATTCTTTTGCCTCCAGCTTCGACTGTGAAGGGTCTTGAGAGAAAATATTCTACTTCCAGCTTTTTAAGGACACCTGAAACGACTCACCTCTGTTCCAGTTCCTTTCAGAGGCTAATAAGATTCTAAAACTTCACAATTATTTCCAAATTCACACCCAAAGGGTGCCCAAACCCTGAAAAACGACTGAAAAGAGTTGTGTGAAGTGTTGAGGCACCTGTAGCGAGACGGCTCCCTGCCCATTTCCTCCATTGTGCCCAAGGAAGTCAGCTGGGGGAGGCGAGTTCTGTAGCTTTCTTGATTGTTGCCATAGAAACCTTGGTTTCCATTGGCGGTCGCGACAGGATAAAGAGCTAAAGAGAAACAGAGTCGTTTTTAAAAGGTAGTGCGTGTACCTTTAAAATATTCTACTTGCCGACGCCATCTTCTGGCCAAAATAATGATTGCGGCTCATTTTGCAACTCGCGCAAGTATGCATTTGGGTTGTCATTTGGACTTTTTTTGAAATTGTCCTTTTCTTACTTTCACCATTTTCATCCTGGAATTAAAGGAAACCGCGACTATACACATGATATCACTTAATGGCAATTGTATTTTATTATATTACTTATATGAGGTCGCTGGTTCGCGCCTCGGCCGAGTCATACCTAAGACTTATAACATTGGTAAAATGGCGGCGCCCTCTGTTGGCTGCGGCTGCATCGGCTCGCTACAACGGGTCAGGTGTATCGACATTTCGTTCTAACAAAAGAATGACAATACAAAGGAAATTATTATTATTATTATTATTATTATACAATGTGCTACTTTTGAGATGTCAGTAATCTTGGGGGTAACTGAACTACTTTCTAAATTAAGTAACTAGTAACCGGTGTCTGAAACTCATGAGAAAAAGTTAGCGGATACCAGGGCAGACAACTCTGAAGAGTAACTTGCCCCATTTTTCACAACTTGAAACCGAATAAGACGACACATCGCAAAAAAAAAAAAAAAAAAAAAAAAAAAAAAAACATTGTTGCAAAGTATTAAGGATTGATCATCAAAATATATAACAGAACAACACTTTAAAATTAAGTTGATTATAAATCTACTTATAATATTCATTGGATGGATATGACATCTGCCATCAGTATGTCCCTGTATTGTATTGTATTGTGTTGCTTTGTCTGCTACAAGCTGCGTGAACTCCTCTTTCCACCATACTTTTCATGTATGTTTACGTTTTTTACCGTCATCAATTTTGTTCGCTTCTTTTGAATCTTCTGGGGATGAGGTTTTGCCTTGATTACTCAACACTTATCCATTTTATACTGTATTACGGTGTGGCATGCGGAGTGCACGGCAGCAGACAGGAAAACAGAGGGTCATCAACACAGCCTAAAGAATCGTTGGTTGCTCTCTACCTAGTCTGGAGGACATTGCCTGCTTTCGCTACCTCAGCAGAGCAGAAAACATCATCAAGGACTTTTTCTCAACCCCGCCACCACCTCTTTGACCCGGTGCCTTCCGGCAGACGCTACAGGTCACACAAAACAAAAACAAACAGACTCAGAGACAGTTTCTTCCCCAGAGCCATTACCATCCTTAACACACACCACACAAAAAACTGAAACTCTAGCAAACACACTACCTCATACAGATGTCAAATTGTATTCATGCCTATGCTCACTTTGCACAATGTTGACTATTTTTGCACTAATACGATCCCAAAGCTGTATGTAACATCCTACATGCCCTCATTTCTTGTGTAAATATTGTGAGAATAGAATATACCTTTATTGTCATTGTTACAACATGGAATATATTGTGACAACGAAATTGGACGTGGCACTCCAGGTCCACATTTTACAGTGAGGATATAAGGAAAACAAAGAGATAAAGGAACAAAGAAGATGTTTGTACTGTCCTTGTTGTATAGGCTTTGCTTTCCTCCGGAGGGGGGGTGTATGAGGGGGTGAGGGACAGACAGAGATGGGCGGATCCAACTAGATGTTTGATCTTACTGTACACACGGTCCAGTGTTTTTTGCCCCTAATTGCTCAGTCCACGTATTGAATGGATTTGGGAAGTACAGTCCTTAAACATGCCGGACTAAAGTCGCCGGCGACGATAAAAGCTCCGTTGGGGTGTGCAAGCTGCTGTTTATTGATTGCAGCGGGCAAGAGATTTAGCGCTATGCTAAAGTTAGCATCCGGTGGAACGTTAGCATCCGGTGGAACGTAAACTGCAAGCACAATGACCAGTTAGCTCTCTCGGTAGATAGAAGGTTCTACACGATGCTGCTAGAAACTATATCGAGTGAGCAGTGTGTGTCAATGATTCGGCTGTTATTGTAGCGCATAGTCCCCCACCCCTGTTTTTACCGGAGTCTCCGTCTCGTTCGAATTATAACCTTTATATTCTTTGTTCCTTTATAATGTGTAAATTATAACCTTATCTTCTTTGCTCCTATATCTTCTTTCTTTTCTTTCTCCTCACCCGATAAATGTGACCCTGGAGTGCCACGCCCAAATTTGTTGTCACAATATGTCCAACCCATTTTGTACCAATGACAATAAAGGTATATTCTATTCAATTCTATTATATTATTTTCTTGTGTTCTCTTTCTACTTTGGAAAATGATATGCAAATGCAGAACATTATAACGCTCGGGAAAGTCCGGAAGCACAATGTTCAAGGCTTCTGATTGGCTGCCGAGTATGCAAATTGCTAAATGAACTGAAATTTCCAAACCGAACGAAGATCTTGAAATTGGAATAAAGCAAACGTTTGATTTGGAACAAAAAGCTTCCTTTTTTTTCTTGAAAAAGTTGTTGTTTTATAAGTTGTACACCCGACTTAAATGATGCACGCCCCGGGCGTCCGGGCAGATATTATTTCAGACACTGCTATAACTCATTGCCATTTCTCAGTCACACGCCCAACACGTGTTGTGCTATTATTCAAACCATTCCATCCATCCATCCATTAGCTGCGCCGCTTATCCTCAGTAGGGTCGCGGGGGTGCTGGAGCCCATCCCAGCTATCTTGGGGCAGTGGGCAGGGGACACAGGGACAGACAAGTCACTCGCTCATTCACACCTAGGGACAATTTGGACCGGCCAATTAACCTAACACGCATGAGGAAACCCACGCAAGCACGGGGAGAACATGCAAACTCCACACAGGAGGTTCGATCTCATGACCTCAGAACTGTGCCGCACACGCGCTAACCACTGCGCCGCCGTACTGCTATGAAACCATTCCATTGATTTTCTAACTTTTCCATACTCCGCAAACTCGGACAGGAACCGTGAAGACATTAAGCTTCCCTACAACAAAAAAAGCAAGATGTTAATTCGAAGACTTCCACATAAACCGTCTTTCATCTTCAAATATTTCCATAAATAAACCCCCAGTCGAAGGAGAAAAATGGGGCATCGCTTCTCCGTGATAAACTCTTTGGTGCTCAACCCCCGTGTGTACAAATTGTCAACCGAAAATCCGATGGAGAGCTGAAGAATGAGATCAAGATTTTCCAGCTCCCAGAAGAACGGAAAGGACATAAAAAATGAATAATTGCCAATTCGGCAGTCTCCTTTGTTGTTTTTGTTTTCCTCTGTGAGACTTATTCAGCAGTGTCATGCAAATGAATGAAGTAAAAATAATGCTGAATTCCCCAAAACAAGGACAATATTTTGATATAAATAGATAAATGCCTGAAAGGAATGGAGTTCAACTAGGTTAAAATATTGACTTGGGCTATTGCGCTTCTGTGTTACAATGGGCTCTCGACACCCAGTCCCAAACCATATTGATTTAAATTCACCCGCGTCGTCTTGGATTTTAATTCCACAATAAAAATGGTGAAAATAAAAAAAGGACTTGTATAGTGGGATTAAATGTATTTGCTCAAGGTGTGTATTTTTTATCAGTTTGATGCTCCCTTTTGGCGTCTTAGTCTTCCTGTCTTTGTTTGAAGGTGAAGACCACCCCCCCGCCCCCCTGGAGTTTGAGATTAAGAATGAGAAAGAAAGTATGGAAACATCTCTCCCCGGTTGCAACTGGTTTAGTCTTTGTCTGGTGCATTTTCTTCTACAGTTAGCCTTTTTTTTTTTAACTCTCCCACACTTGAGTGGTCGTTTTAGACCCAACAGGACTGCTTCAAATTACATCCAAATGCCAACCCAAACCCCAAAAGACATGAAAAAGAACGTTCATTCAAGCACGTCGAAGAATTTCACATACTTGCACGCGCAACAAAATACACGACTTTGAATGCAAGGCATTAGAACACCTGAATGTACACTTGACAGAGGAAGTACACAAATAGGCAACGATTTCGACATTCCAAATGGGAAAAATAATCAAGATTGCACTCACAGCTCCCGGTGTCGTCATACGAAAACCTTTCACCGTGACCGCCGCCATTTTGCTCCGAGGGTCCGGAATCCTCCTGGTATTCCCGGTCGTACCATTGCTCCTGGAAGCCAAAAGCAGATCATGGAATCTGAAAAACGGGTTGTGATGAATAATATTTTCGGAATGGAAATGAAATGTGACTCGTTAAAAATGCATGATGGTGAATTAAAACATCACAGGATCTGGGTCGCCCATTTTATGACCCAGTAGAATGAAATGAGATATATTTATTCCTTTTATTGGCTGCATCTCAGCTGATGACTGAATACATAAATAATGCGGGTCGGAATGTACCGCCACTGCTCAAAGGATTGCATTTGTGCACGTTAGCAGTGAATCATGTGATGTAAATCATATTTTGTCCATTATTACTTATATTAATCCATATTCAAGCATTTAAACGATCACATTTCAGACATTATTTGTTGCCAGGGTCAGACATCTAGCTGGGGGCCTTCAGAATCATTTCTGAAGGCCTTGAGGCCTAACATCAGTGTCAATAAAGCTGTTGGTTTAGCCAGATTTCGAGTTGGCCGAACTACGGCCTTCTAGAAGGAAACGTCAGCAGTTTTACAAAGTATGATTGGCTGTCTTATATCTTATTTTTATCTTATTATTATTATTATATTATCATATTATTATCTGCGGTCAATCATGGACAATTTATCACATCCACTTCACAGCAGCAGCTACTACAGAGCAGCTTCAGCGACAGACTGCTGTCACAGTCTTGTTCCACAGACAGACTGAGGAGATCATCTCTTCCTCATGCCATGAGGCTCTTTAACTCCATCCGAGGGAGTAAAAGCCCACATTAAACCCCACCCCCACATTTGCATATGACCCTATTTTTATTACAATGTGTATTTTCCGTAGCACTATTTAAATACTCTATACCAACACGGGTATTTTTGTATTCTATATCTTTTATTTTGTTATTTTATTTTTCAATACCAGGATACTGCTGGAAGTGTGAATTTCCCTACGGGGATGAATAAAGTATCTATCTATGTATCTATTACCTTAACTCATCTTAATCATAGTTAATCTTGTATTTTTATCTTTTGATATCCGAAATATTCTTTTATGTATATAGTTTTTTAGATTTATTACACTGGCAACTGTGTGGACAGAAAAGTAAGAATTTCATTGTGCAGGGAATTGTGGTTCTTTACTGTGCATATGAATATATCCCATCTCATCAGCTACACCGCTTATCCTCAGTAGGGTCGCGGGGGTGCTGGAGCCCATCCCAGCAATCATCGGGCAGTGGGCAGGGGACACCCTGAACTGGTTGCCAGCCAATCGCAGGGCACACAAGGACAGACAACTCATTCGCTCATTCACACCTAGGGACAATTTGGACCGGCTGAAATGCATGTTTTGGGAATGTGGGAGGAAACCGGAGTGCCCGGAGGAAACCCACGCAAGGGGGAACATACAAACTCCGCACAGGAAGTCTGGAGCTGGATTTGAACCCACGCCAAGACATGAACTGTGCCGCACATGCGCTAACAAAAATAAAAAGATTATTTGTTGAGCAAAACTATATATATATATATATATATATATACCGTATTTTCCACACTATAAGGCGCACCTAAAAGCCTTCATTTTTTTTTCAAAAGCTGACCATGCGCCTTATAATACAGTGCGCCTTATTTATGGATCAATATTAAGTCGCAAAGTCTTTTTCCCCCCCAACGCCAAGTAGTCCGCGGTGTATGCTGGGATTTATTTACCGGCGTTTCATTGGCTAACCAATGTGTCAATCATCATTTGAATGGATCACTATTGGCTAAAGTTATTCGGAGGTCAAGGGGCGGATCCTTTTTATCATTTACAGGCTGGCATTGGCTTAAACGGCAAAACAAAGCCTGCAATTGGCCGAAAAAGATGAATGCGTATAGCACGTGGCTGACGGCATACAGAAAGCATATTTTTACTATTTTGTATTTGTAAATATTTTATTCTCCTGGATTTACTAAACTCACGGATATAAGAGGACCACGGCTGCACATTATTATGAACACAACGACTTCGGTGAGCTACTCCGGCTATATATATCATCCCTGTATCTTGTTTCAGACTGAACTCGATGTTTCTGTGATAAGCGGCGCAGATAATGGATGGAATGGAGTGTCTATTTTTAAATTCAACTCAATTCCAAGTGTTTATTGTCATATGCGCAGTAAAGTTGCGAGCGAAAAAGAAAATAGAAACTAAGGAATGGTTGGCATTTCTTGAATCCCAAGACTTTAACCTTCCGAATGATGGAACGATGCATTTGAGTGACATCGTACGGACACCGCATCCGCACGTGTTCTCGACACGTATTTGCTTCTTTGCAAGCTTTGGGAATGTTAAGGGGGTAATAAGTTGGACTGAACCATCTGAATGTTTTGTCCACGTTCCCATTGTAGCGCCTTATAATCCGGTGCGTCTTATGTATGTCAAAAATAGGACCAAAAACTATTTTTTCGGGGTGCGCCCTATAACCCGGTGGGCCTTAAAGTGCGGAAAATACGGTGTGTATATATATATATATATATATATACACACACACATATAGTCAAGTCAAATTTATTTATATAGCCCTTAATCACAAAAATGTCTCAAAGGACTGCACAGAATTACGATTACACAATTACAATTACCTGATCGGTTAGCGCGTGTGCGGCACAGTTCCAAGGTCTTGGGAACCTCCTGTGTGGGTTCAAATCCAGCTCCCGGACTTACTGTGCGGAGTTTGTATGTTCTCCCCGAACACTCCGGTTTCCTCCCACATTCCAAAAACATGCATTTCAGGTGAATTGGCCGGTCCAAATTGTCCCTAGGTGTGAATGAGCAAGTGAGTTGTCTGTCCCTGTGTGCCCTGCGATTGGCTGGCAACCAGTTCAGGGTGTCCCCTGCCCGCTGCACGATGATTGCTGGGAAGGGCTCTAGCACCCCCGCGACCCTACTGAGGATAAGCGGCGCAGCTAATGAGATGAGATATATATACACATACATGATATATAATATATAATATATATGGGGCAGCACGGCGGCGCAGTGGTTAGGGCGTGTGCGGCACAGTTCTGAGCTCATGAGATCGAATCTTCCTGTGTGGAGTTTGCATGTTCTCCCTGTGCTTGTGTAGGTTTCGTCCGGGCAATCTGGTTTCCTCCCACATTTCAAAAACATGTATGTTAGGTGAATTGGTCGGTCCGAATTGTCCCTAGGTGTTAATGAGCGAGCAAATTGTCTGTCCCTGTGTGCCCTGCGACTGGCTGGCAACCAATTCAGGGTGTCCCCTGCCAGAAGACAGCTGGGATGGGCTCCAGCATTCCCCGGGACCCTACTGAGGATGCGCGGTGCAGATAATGGATGAATGGATAGATGGATGGGAAAATAACCCCCAATTTTTTTTATTAAAGTTAATTTTTGATTGGCTATTTCTACAAAATTAAGAGCTTTTTTTGGCACAGTACGCAGTCAGATGCGGATATTATAATTCACCGTTTTGTAACCTCCCGTCTCGATGACTATAATCCACTACTCTGCGGTCTCCCAAAGTCCAAAATCAAGAGCCTTCAGTTGGTACAAAATGCTGCAGCGAGGCTTTTAACTAACACAAGAAAGTTGGATCACATGACCCCGATTTGAGCTAACCTGCATTGGCTCCCTGTTAGCTTAAGATGTGATTTTAAGGTTCTGTTGGTATTATACCAAATCATGCATGGACTTGCTCCCTCAGATCTTTCAGATTGAATTTCCCCCTATGTTCCGGTCCGGAGCCTTCCCTCTGAAAATGCTGGTCTACTCGTGATTCCAAGAGCCAAGAAGAAATCCGCAGGTTGGAGAGCGTTCTCCATTCGAGCCCCGGTGCTGTGGAATGTTCTTCCCCCCTGAGATTCAATCTGTAACCTCAGTGGAAATGTTTAAAGCTAAGCTTAAAACACACTTCTATTCTATTGCATATGAATAACCTAGATTTTAAGTTGACAATATCTGTGTATTATTTGCCCTCATGTAGGTTTTAGATCAGGGGATGGTGTCATAATAGTCTGTGGTTTGCAATAATCCGTGGTCATGCAACCCTTTGAGACTCTTTGTGATTAAGGGCTAAACAAATAAACATGACTTGACTTGAATTTTTTGTAATGGAATCTTAAGCAGCTTCACCCAACAATATAAGTTATTAAACATACTGAACTATCTAATGAATAAATAACTTGTATACAAAAGGTCTTCTGACACCTACTGATATGGTTGAATGTTACAATTACTCGGGTGATCATTGGATGAAAGCAAAGATTTTCGAGATAAAATTGGGCAATTTCCTGCAGCGCGCTAGACGAGGTCTAAAGGCACTGTAGTTTGCCCCGGCACGCTGGTTAAAAAACACTGTTATAGTATTTCACGGGCTACATTCCCGATGATAGTTCAAACGATCTGTGAAAGTGGGCATGCAATCGAAAGATCCTCGACCCAATTTATGACAAATGTACATAGGAAAGGGAATAAAGCAAAGAAGACAGAACAGTGCAAACAGAGAACCCAGAGAAAACAAACCAGCATGCAGTAAACAATGGATTATCTTTATTGAAAGGGGAAAGTCAGACAGTTGTATCAAGAAAAGTACATAGTGCCATATAAATAAAGACAAACAAAAAGCTTGATCTCACATGAGAAACAAAGTAAAGCCCAAAATGATGTGAGAGGTGAAGAGACAATAAAGCACCCGAAATGTTTTCATGCTTTCAGAGAAACAAAAAGGGAAAAAGTGGCATACAAAGTCAAGGGACCTTTAAACCAACATTCTATGAGAAGCCGTTTGAGAAGCAAATCATACTTGTTTTCACACATATCATACTCTCAGATTTTTGTTGGTTCTAAGGGATGGGAAGGGCACCCATATGATGCAGCAGGGGTAAACCAGTGAAAGCGGTCAGGATATGACCAAGGTCGATAGATAGAGATACTCTCACGCTACTACAATCTCTCCTACATATTTTTATACTCTCATACACATCTTACTATGCTTTCAAACACAGTCTACTCTCACGCATACTAGTCTCCTCACACACACTACTAAATATTCTAACACACACTATTATACTCTCTCGCACACCATACCATACTCTCACACACATACTACTAGAGACTCCTACATACACTACTATTCTTTCTCACACACCAATGAAATCGCTCTTACCGTTTTTTTTTTTTTCAGTGTAATGGTCACCTCTCAGTTTTGCTTTACTGTGAGTACTTTTGGTAATCACGGTGTTGCACACTTATCAGTGAGTGTATGTTTTACATTTTGACGTCAAACTAGAGTGGCTCCTACCATAGTAGTATACATGACATAGTGTACTAGTATGTATGAGAGAGTATAGTAGTAGTATGTACATCATATCAGTGTTTGTATACGAGTGAGAGTATAGTATTCGGTTTATGACAGTATAGTGGTAGTGTGAGAGTATACAAGTGTGTACATAAGAGTAAAGAGTTAAGTATGAGAGATAATAGTAGTGTGTGTATGCGAGGGTATATTAATGTTAGGGCATTGGCATGACTGTGTCCAAATGAGAGTATATTTGTGCATGTGAGAAGAAGAAGTATGATTTATAGTTCAAACGGCCTCTCACAGCCTTTCCAGTGGCCCCCTGAGAGCCACAGGTTATGGTGTCGATCGTGCATGGGAGAGAGTACGATAGTGTGTGTACGAGAGTATAGTAGTGTGAATAAGAGTATAGTAGTACGTATGAGAGACTATAGTAGTGTTTGTGCATTGGTATGACTGTGTCCGAATGAGAGTATATTTGTGCATGTGAGAAGAAGTATGATTTACATTTCAAACGGCCTCTCACAGCCTTTCCAGTGGCCCCCTGAGAGCCACAGGTTATAGTGTCGATTGGGCATGGGAGAGAGTACGGTAGTGTGTTTATGAGAGTATAGTAGTGTGCATAAGGGTATAGTAGTATGTATGAGAGACTATAGTAGTGTTTGTGCATTTGTATGACTGTGTCAGCATGAGATACTAGTAGTACATGTGCAAGAGTATGATTTACTTTCCAAGTGGCCTCTCACAGCCTTTCCAGTGGCCGCCTGAGAGCCACAGGTTATGGTGTCGATTGGGCATGGGAGAGAGTCCGGTAGTGTGTTTATGAGAGTATAGTAGTGTGCATAAGGGTATAGTAGCATGTATGAGAGCGAATAGTAGTGTGCATAAGGGTATAGCAGCATGTATGAGAGAGTATAGTATCGTTTGGGCATTGGTATGACTGTGTAAGCATGAGATACTAGTTGTATATGTGTGAGAGTATGATTTACTCCTCATAAGATTCCACAACTCCGCACACAAACATTTTCAGAGTCCACCAGAGAGCCACAGGTTATGGTGTCGATAGTGCATGTGCTTGTATGCATAGTAATGCGAGTGTGTGTCTTTGTATTTTTGCGTGCTTGTTTCACAGTTGTGGACTTGATGGTCACCATACATCTGCCCAGCCATTGCCCTGATATCTTCCGTGTACGCGTTTGTCTTCAGACTGCCACGTGGGGCATTGTGCTCGCGGGTATCATCGATTTCTGGCTGCAGGTACGTATAACCTTGTGTGTACTCCGTTCCTTCCACGGTTCTCGACCTGAGGTCATGAGACCCAAACTCGTGGGTAGGACTGTTGCCACGAACCTCCTCGTATTCAGTATTCGTATACGCAAGGCCAAATGTGTAACAACTGCGCCTCTCTCTAATGTTTAAGACCTGGGTGGTATGCGCTTCCCCGGGTCTAAGTGTACCATCCTGGTGGTGGAGCTGAGGTAGTGGCTCAGACGCTCGCCTCCACAAATTCGATGAATGGGAGGATGAGCTGTGAGACCGAAGTGGCCGACCGATCCTGGCTTCTTGTACCTGAGTGTCGGAAGATTGAAGAGGAGTGGCTTGATTGGAGCTGCTGCTCTCTGCGTTAGGCTGTCCCTGCTGGAAAAACAAGCATTCACTTGGGGTCCGAAAACTATTGCCTGTGAAGGCATGAGCAAGCTACTAGGATTAGTGTGCTGAAATTGTATTGTATTGTATTTATTTATTCAGCCAGTATAAACCATAAACATGATATATACAAGAAATCATTTGACACACGAACACTTAATAATGATTAAATGATAGATTTAAAAGAATAAAAAGAATAGAGTAAAAAAGATATTGTAGTGTATAATACAAGGTAATTATATAGAATAGTTAAAAAGAAACAATGTGTAAATAACAAGACTAGAGTAGAATAGGTCGGAGGAATGCCGTTGGCATAATAATACTATACCTAATAACCTAAATCAATTCCCGTTGAACATACGGATAGCGGAAGGGTAAAAACTCTCTTTAAGACGTGTAGTCTTGCTCGCAATGGAGAGAAGACGGCGACCTGACGGCAGGTCATCAAAGTACCTGCGAGCAGGGTGACTGGGATCGTCTAATTTTTCATGTCCATTTTCTAGTTCGATCGATGTAGATACTTTGCAGGGACGGGAGGCCAGTACCTATTATTTCCTCTGCCGTCCTCACTACTGATTCCATCTTTGACAATTCTTTCTGATTGACGCGACCAAACCAAACTGTGATTGACCTCGTTAAAACGGATTTAATGATAGCACGATAAAAATTGAATAGAATGGATTGACAGACTTCGAATCATTTGAGTTGACAAAAGAAGTAGAGCCTTTGTCTGGCTGACTTTAGAATCCATGTGAGGTCAGCTGACAAGTAAGTACCCAGAAACTTGAATGAATGGACCAGTTCCACCTCACTACCATTAATTGACAGTAGCACATGCGGGGGAGGCTTAGTACAGAAATCTATTATCATCTCCTTAGTTTTACCTACATTCAATAACAGATTACTCTCATGACACCAGGTGGAAAGTGAATCAATTTCTGCTCGGTATTCAGTTTTGCCTCTATTTGAAATAAAGCCAGTAACCGTGGTGTCGTCTGCATATTTAGCGAATAGTGAATGGTCAGAATTGGGTTGACAATCACGAGTGAATAGGGAAAACAAAGTTGGAGACAATAGACAGCCCTGGGGCGTACCAGTGTTGAGGACAATAGAACATGAATCTTTATCCCCAATGGGAACGGACTGTTCTCTATTGATAAGGAAATCTAAAATCCAATTTAGAAGGAATGATATTTTAAACTTAAGCATGCCATTATCCACACAATGGCGCGTTACCTCTGCCCTGGACGCTCGCAGGACCACAAGCTGGATGGTGCCCCTGGCGTTTCCTTCCGACGACATGGAGCGCCTCAGTGTCTCCATTGCAGCGTTGTTGGACCGTCCAAGCAGCGCTTCGCCGTTGACTGCGACGAGCTGGTCATTGACTTTGAGGCGGCCATCCTACGGGAAGATTTTGGTACGGATGTTAACGGGATAGACACCCGGTTGATGTTAACAAGTTGAAAAACTCACCGGGCCAATGATAAAAATAAAAGGCTAGCGCTCTCTAAAAGGTGAAGGCGAGATCATAGTGGAGATAGCAATCTCGTGAGAGCGGATATGGACTGATAAATATATTGCACGGCTAATGGAATGGCCTCCGTGGGCGCTAGATCATCTTCAAGTGTCTTACGAAGCAGCCACTTAGAAATAACCGACGCAGTAAGAAGTGGGGTTTGAGAAGACTGAGGCATAAGAATAGCATGCAGTGTTCCCTCTAAGCTGCGCGCGTAAGCAATTGCGCACTGCTCGCACACTCTCAGCGCACAAGAAAATCCAGCCAGCGCACAAAAATAAGGGCTCAAAATTACTAATTAAGAATAGAATAGAATAGAATAGAATATGCCTTTATTGTCATTGTTACAACATGGGATATATTGTAACAACGAAATTGGACGACTCCAGTTCCACATTTTACAGTGAGGATAATGAAATAAAGAGATAAAGGAACAAAGAACATGTTTTAACTGTCTTTGTTGTAAATAGGCTCTGCTTCCTCCGGAGGGGGGTTGATGATGGGGGTGAGGGACAAACAGAAATGGTGGATCGAACTGGATGTTTGATCTTAACTTATAACATTGGTAAATTGGCGGCGCCCTCTGTTGGCTGCGGCTGCATCGGCTCGCTACAACGGGTCAGGTGTATCGACATTTCGTTCTGTGTACATTGTTACAAAGAATGACAATACAGAGGAAATTATTATTATTATATTATTATTACAGTACACACAGTCCAGTGTATTTTCCCGAATTGCTCAGTCCACGTATTGAATGGATTTGGGGAGTACAGTCCATAAACATGCCCGATTAAAGTCGCCGGTGACGATAAACGAAGCGACTTAATAATAATAATAATAATTTCCTTGTATTGTCATTCTGTGTAACAATGTACACAGAACGAAATGTCGATTGCACCTGACCCGTTGTAGCGAGCCGATGCAGCCGCAGCCAACAGAGGGCGCCGCCGACCACTTTTTAAGTCTTAGGAATAAGTCAGTTAGAAGCCTGACGTTGTGTCCTAAATGCGGTATTTTGAAGTCGAGTCGAAGGAGAACGAGTAAAGTTAGTAGAGTTTTTCGAGAACCGGCTTCTTCGGCTCGGCTCACTAAGAGGAACCGGCTTTTTCGAGTCCTAAACGGCTCTTCAGGTTGTTTTGCTTCTTTCATCCCTATATGACCAAATATTATGTAAAATGATGCACAAAATGACTTAAAGGAAGGGGGAATAGAACAAAAAAGAAATACCAAAATGAAAAAGTAGTGAAAAGCCGAGAAAAAAAGAAACAAAGGAAAAAAAGGAAAAAGAGAACAAAAAGAAAGTAACAGCTGGGATAAAAAAAAAACACAATGAGATTAAAGGAATTAAAAAGAGTAGAAAAAAAACAGGGGAAAAGAAGAAAAAGTTTGTGTTGCATTCCAATAATTTCCAATCTTGTTTCAGACTGATAGTGATGTTTCTGTGATGAGTACATATTGAAACATGAACAGTCTGCCGGCAGAACGTTCGCAGGTTAAAAATTTTTGATTAGAAAAAAATAATAAAAATATTTTTTGAGATATTTGGCTAGGATATGCGTTCATTTTCACCTTGATTTTTTTTTCATGACACTATCCTCTTTTCATACCGAGTGACAGCTAGCATGACATTCCTCAGCAGAAGCTCATGTCGCATCCCGCTCCCGCAAATTCTCTTAGGAAGCCTGTCGTGCTTTTCATTAGCGTTCATCCAGACCACAGGTGTCAAACATGCGGCCCGGGGGCCAGATCAGGCCCGCTAAGGGATTGAGTCCGGCCCGCGAGACAACACTCAGAGAAGCGCAAGAGAAAAATAAGCTGCGGGTTGAAATAAGTTCACTTGATGTTGCCAAAGACAGGTGCCACTCACAAAGAAGCTGTATTTGTATGTATTTATTTCTCATGTCTCTCTCTCTCTTTCTATTTCTCATCTCTCTGTGTCTGTCTGTCTCTCATTCTCATCTCTCTCTCTCTCTCTCTTTCTCATCTCTCTCTCTCTTTCTATTTCTCTCTCTCTCTATTTCTCTCTCTTTCTTATTCTCTCTCTCTCTTTCTATTTCTCATCTCTCTGTGTCTCTCTCTCTCTCTCTCTCTCTCTCTCTCTCACTCTCTCTCCCACTCTCTCTCTCTCTGTGTGTCTTTCTGTTTCTCTTTAGATTTCTTTCTTTCTCTCCCTTACATTTTCCCCTCTCACAACTTTTCATCTTTTGTTTCTCACGCCCTCTCCCCCTCTCTTTTTTTTCTTCGTCCCGCTCTCTCTCTCTCTCTTGCTCTCTCTTTCTCTCTCTCTCTCTTTTCCACCCTTTTTCTCCCACTCTGTCTCTTTCTGTCTCTTTCACTCTCTGTGTCTCTCTTTTTCTCTTCCTTTGTTGCTCTTTGTCTCTTTGTCTCTCTGTGTCTTTTTAACTTTTGCTCCAACTTCATTATTTCCTTTTCTCTTTTTCTCTTCCTACCCTTCCCTGTTTCTTTTCTCTTTTCCCTCCCTCTGTCTTTCTATTTCTCTTTGGATTTCTTTCTTCCTCTCCCTTTTTTTCCCCCCCTCTCATGACATTTTACCTCTTTTGTTTCTCACGCTCTCTCGCCCTCACTCTTTTTCTTTTTTTGTCCTGCCCTCTCTCCTTTTCCCTCCCACTTTCACTTATTTATTTATCTCTTTTTTTCTTTGTAATCTACTCGTCCGGCAGAATGTTTGTTCTATTGTGTGGCCCCCGAAATAAAATGAGTTTGACACCCCTGATTTATACAGAAGAAGAGACAGGCTAAGGCACGCAAAAGCCCTGGTGTAATGTGACCCCAATGAGTGTTTCAACGCTTCATCATTTCCCCCTCTTCACTTCGAGAAAACCATTTCAATGTCTCTTTGAATGAATTTTCCTCTCTTGTGTGCTATCTTGTCCCAGAAACCTGCTTTGCATGTCACTTATTGGCCCCTTCTGAATGCAGTCTGTACAGACAGCTGTCAGAAAAACTACCGTAAATTCCGGGCTATAGAATGCACCTCATTATAAGCAGCACCCACTATTTGAGTGATTTGTCACTTTTGTACTTATACAAGCCGCACCCTTGTATAAGCCGCGCCCGCAAGCCTGCGACACAGTCACAAGTTTAACCCATACCACGCTGTAAGATCTACAATTGCATCCTCATAGACAGTGCACAACTCCAGAACCACAGTTGACATCATGAGTGGTGAATGATACCCGTAATTATCGTATGATGCAGACTTGTAAAGTCCGGGTCCCGTTGAAAGTAATCCAAGGAAACAAAATGTATATTTCCAAAGTTAAGGGTGGGAAAAATATATATCTACTATTGTCCGCTGCGACAACAGACAGATCTACCGATAACTCAGCTTTACCACATTTCCCATCAGCCCGCGTGTGCTCCGCCCCTTCGCTTTGATTCGTCCGTAGAACACATAACAGAATAAATCTCTAAAATAAATACGTTACAAAAATATAGAGTTGCAAATACATATTATACATGGTTACACATATTTACGAAGAAAGACGGTACACCGAGAGAGTTTTCAAAGCTTTAATAATAATAATATAACTTTCATCCCAAACCGTGCCTGTGAAAGGTACCAACACGCTAGTAGGATCACACTCGCTACGTACCAAACATGCCTGTGAAGATAAAGTATCAGATCGTCTTTAGCCTGGACGGATCTATTGACACTAACAAAGATGTTATATAATGAAATTGTGAATATGTTTGATTTTCGAGAAGGTTTGTTCAAACCTCACTTTGTGTTTGCTGTTAAAAACGTAATATTGGAATATAATATTGTGAATGTGCTTAATTGCTGTTGAGATTGTCATGATTGTTTTCTGTTTTTAGTGTCAATAAATTTGTTCAAACCAAAAAAGTAAGGATTCATGTTGGCCTTGATGCCAGGTCCTTAGCTTGGCCTTTGCCATGATCTTTGATTTTTGCATTCCGGAGATGGAATAAGATCTTGCTCTGTCCACTCCACGCATCGGCCCGGTATTGCAGTACCTCCGGGAACGGTGCATTCGCAATGATCGCAGCAAGGCTTTAGGGCTAGGACCTTAGCTTGGCCTTTTGGCTGAGAGTAAGTGTCCCGGCTCCTAGGCTTTGTAGCGTATTATGAACTGACCGATAACGGATAATGGATAATGAATAACGAAGATAGATCAATAACCCTTAAACCCCCCCCCCCCGAGCGTTATAAGGTCTTGCATTTGCATATTATTTTGCAAAGTAGACGCAAAGAGAACACCCAAAAAAATGGAGAAGTGCTTAGAAATCAAGCCAAAACCCCAGCCCCAGAAGAAAGATTCAAAAGAAGCTAACAAAATTGATGACGCTCCAAAACGTAAACGTACATTAAAAGCATCGTAGAAAGAGGAGTTCACGTGGCTTGTAGCAGACGACGCAATAACTTTGCAATTTCGGACTTTCCCGAGCGTTATAAGGTCGTGCATTTGCATATCCTGTTCCAAAGTAGACGCACAGAGAACACGATAAAAAAATGGATAAGTGCTTAGAGATCAAGCCAAAACCTCAGCCCCAGAAAAAAGATTCAAAAGAAGCTAACACAATTGATGACGCTACAAAAGGTACATTAAAAGCATGGTGGAAAGAGGAGTTCACGTGGCTTGTACCAGACGATGCAACGCAAACATCGCATGAATGAAGATGAGTCAATACAGGTACATACTGATGCTTTATTCCGATTTCAACATCTTCGTTCAATTTGGAAATATCCGAATTTCGGGTAGTTTGGCAATTTGCATACTCGGCAGCCGATCAGAAACCTACATCGAATAACTTTATGCTTCCGGACTTTCCAAAGTAGATGCACAGAGAACACAAAAAAATAGAGAAGTGGTTAGGAATCACGCCAAAACCTCAGCCCCAGAAGAAGGATTCAAAAGAAGCGAACAAAATTGATGACGGTACAAAAACGTAAAGGTCGAAGATTTTTTTTCAAATCAAACGATTGTTTTATTCCGATTTCAAAATCTTCGTTCGGCTTAGAAATTTCGGTTCGTTTGGCAATTTGCATACTCGGCAGCCAATCAGAAGCTTGCATCGAACAACTTCCTGCTTCTGGACATTTATGATTCTTATAAGGTCGTGCATTTCCAAAGTAGACGCACAAAGAACACAAGAAAAATGGAGAGGATATCAGCCCTATAAGAAAGATTCAAAAGAAGCAAACAAAATTGACGACGCTACAAAATGTAAACGTACATTAAAAGCATCCTGGAAAGAGGAGTTCACGTGGCTTGTAGCAGACGACGCAAGGCAAACATTGCATGAATGAAAATGAATAAATACAGGTAGATTTAGAAGTAGATTTATAATAAACCTAATTTTAAAGTCTCGTTCTGTTATATATTCTGACTATCAATCCTTAATACTTTGCAACTTTCCAGAGTTGTCTGCCCTGGTAACTTTCAGTCACTGATAATAGTCAATAACAGAATAACGTGTTAATATTTTCACAAAAAAAGACTCCGAATATAAGTCGCACTCCCATTGCCAAACTAGGAAAAAAAATGTGATTCTTAGTCCGCAAAATACGGAACAAAGATTTCCAATGTGTTAAAATCTGCAGACTTATTTTGGCATTTTGATACCCTGGAAACTCGAAGTGAGTGACGAGTGGTGAAGATAAAATGGCTGCTGAGTTGTTGACACAGGGCCGCTTTGGGTCAATGGGTGTCAAGGGGCTGCACAAGAGATCCCCTGCTTGAGGACAAGGGGTGGCGTC
Source organism: Urocampus carinirostris (assembly GCF_059441175.1). Classification (NCBI taxonomy): domain Eukaryota; kingdom Metazoa; phylum Chordata; class Actinopteri; order Syngnathiformes; family Syngnathidae; genus Urocampus; species Urocampus carinirostris. Next base: position 7,480,983 of record NC_142351.1, on the reverse strand, counting down.
AGACAGGAAAGAAAGAACAGGAAGAGAGAGAAACAGAAGAGCGGTGAAAGGAACTGATAACGGCAACAGACATGAAAACAAAGAAACGATATTTGGAAAAAAAGCTCGAAATGTAAGTCAATTGGTCTCCATCTTCTCTGGAACGACCAAGAGGGCCGCGGTCTGATGAGCACACTTTTGGAATTGTTCCAGGTAAATCAAAAACAGTACGTCTTCAGTTTCAATGAAACAAGGGACTATTGATTGATCAACAAAGACTATGAGGATTAAGGAAACTGCTAATGTCCACTCAGCGGGTGTGTCCAAAGTCTGGCCCGGAAGCCGGTAACGGCCCCTGATCACATTTTTACCGGCCAGCATCAAATTAATACTTCGAGGCCCGCCAGCAATGTTGACTGGAGTCAGTGTTTGAAATAGAATAGAATAGAATATACCTTTTATAGTCATTGTTACAAAATGGGTTGAACATATTGTGACAACGAAATTGAGCGTGGCACTCCAGGTTCACTTTTAACGTTAAGGATAAAAGGAGACAAATGAAGATAAAGGAACAAAGAAGATAAGGTTATAATTTACACAATATAAAAGGAACAAAGAAGATAAGGTTATAATTTACACAATATTTACACAAGAAATGAAGAAATAACGTCTGCCCGGACACTCGGGGCGTGCATCTTCTACGCCGGGCGTTCAAATCAAACGTTTGCTTCATTTTATTCCGATTTTGAAAAGTTTGACGTCCCTGCAGCAGATGGAAATCTTTGTGCCCAGGGTTACACCACCTCGTGTTCACCTAGATAGCGAGTCCGCCTCCTCTCCGCTTCCCGCAGGCTTTTGTGTCTCTGTCTGCCCTAACAGCGCTGAGGCCGGGTAGCTCCACGTGAGCGTCCGGGATGCTAGACGTGAGCCACGTTTCCGTAAAACACAGCAAACTGCGCTCCCTGTACGCTTTGGTGTTTCTCACCAGCGCAACCAGTTTGTCGGTCTTATTTGGTAGAGAGTTTACATTTACCATGATTACGGACGTACCGAAGACTTATATCGACACTAGCCGCTTAGCCTTCACCTTAGCTCCGGTTCTACAGCCACCATAGGGCCCCCCCAACACGCCGGCGCGAGAATTCTTCAGGGCAAGGAGTTGATTCCTCGAATAAATGCATTTTTGTGCGTTAAAACCCATAACGATAGAGAAAGTAATCCAAAGTGTAGTTGTCAAACAGGACAAAAACACCGAAGGTAGAAGCAGACACTTAAAACAATAAATCACAAAAAGAGCGAAATAACAAGGAGCTGCTGGAAAGGCTGCCGCTCGGGGCGGCGCCTATTTCAACAGGCATCGGTTCGACCTTGTAAATACTTAAATATCTCACAGGATTGTATCCAACCTATGTGTACAGTATGTGGTATGATGAGCAGTAAACAGACGTACCTTGTATGCAGCGCCTCCGTGGATGATGGACTTGATGAAAATGCCCAAGTCCTCACCGGTCTCTCTGGACTTGTTGCCCTTAAGACTGACGCCGAGGCCGGCGGAACCGGTCTCATTCAGCGGAACTTCATACATGAGCTGCTCTCTGCCGTCCTCCAAAACAAGACTTCCGGCATCTTCACCTTTCTTAAGAGAGACAAACACAGACAGCGGAAGCTCTAATATATGAATGACATTTAAAAGGATTTGAGCCTCTTTTCCGACTTTTAATACATAGGACAGTGTTCCCTCTAAGCTGCGTGTGTGCGCAATTGCGCACTACCCAGAGCTTTTCTGCGCACAAGCCAGCTCACAAAAATCAGGGCTCCAAATTGCTCATTAAGAAGCCAATGAAGTCAAAGGTACAGTGCATGAAGGTCAAAAATACAAGGGTTCCCCTGATGCTGTGTTCTAAATGCGGTATTTTGAAGTCAATGTCGAAGTAGAACGAAGTTGAGTAAAGTCAGTAGAGTTTTTCGAGAACCGGCTCCTTCGGCTCGGCTCACTAAAAGGAACCGGCTCTTTCCGGTCCTAAATGGCTCTTCAGGTTGTTTTTGCTTCTTTAATCCCAACGTGACCTAATATTATGAAAAATTGTGCACAAAATGACTTCAAGGAAGGGGGAATAGAAAAAAAAAAGAAAAATATTCCAAAATGAAAAAGTGGTGAAAAGCTGAGAAAAAAAACGAAACAAAAGGAGAGAAAAAGAGAAAAAAAGAGCAGGAAAAATTCAGAAAAAAGGCCAGAAGAAAAGAAAGAAACAAATAAAGGGAAAAAGGGTACTAGAGAACAAAAAAGCAAGAAAAAAGTAACAGCTAGGAAAAAATAAACACAATGAGTTTTTTTAAAGGAATTAAAAAAAAAGGAGAGAAAAAAAAGGAAAAATAAGAAAAAGTTTGTGTTGCATTCCAATAATTTCCAATTGTACCAAGTCAATCTTGTTGCCAACATTGAACTTTCACAAAAAAAATGTGATTAAATACAGTTGTGTATCGTGCAACCGACTCAATAAGCCCCCAAAAATGTTAGTATTAAGCAACAAAAGATACCAGGAATAAAAGAAATGGAAATCTTGTGAAAGAATTGTAAAAACAAATGATGTTTGTAGGCAATCGTACATGAGTCAATTCATTCAAAAGTGAAAAATAATTTTGTATTGCCAGACTCAGCAAAATGTAACTTTAAGTCAAGTTTTGGACATGTTTGATAATGACTTAGTTGCCACACTTGGGATTGCTGTTGCTTACTGTTGTTTCAAGCGTTGCCCACCGACTTTATGTGAACGCTCAGACCCCTGCAAAATGACAGGGAACATTGCATCGGACTGTGGATGACGACTGAAACTTGAGCTCCAAGTCTAATGCGCTAACTCTTTCTTTTGATATCTTGACATTTGGTTCCATTCAAAAGTAGAAATATTGGGACTCAAAAAGAAGCAAATACTGAAAGAGGCTGGGCATGAAAACAAAAGCACAAATTTAAAAATTTGAGGGGAGAAGGTGTTTTGTTCAACAGAGGACGATGTGGGTTGAAGGATTTTATATTTTATTTGCTTGAATATAAGGGATTTTATACAATTTTATACAAGTTACATTTATCGAATGCAATGAAGATTTTTCACAGAGAAGGCTTAAGGTCAATGACAGGTCGCGCCGTTCCGAATGCGAATGTTTTGTTTAGTTCTGTTGGTAACAAGAGTTCTGACGCAGGTGGCGGGAGATGTTTGGAGAACAAAGCCCTGAGGACGTGGAAGCGCTTGGTGTTGATTTGAGTTTCTCCAGATGAGGTGGAGTCCACGTGGGGAGTCTCTGGCCCGCCCCGTGGGAGGAGTCAGCACGCCCCATGGGAGGAGCCGACACCCCAGCTTGTGAAAAGAACTTCAGAAGAAAGAAGATCAGAGATCGTGAGAGGGACAATCGAAAAGGAGACTCGATGAAGCCTCAAGTGACAATCTCATCTCATCAGCTGCACCGCTTATCCTCAGTAGGGTCGCGGGGGTGCTGGAGCCTATCCCAGCAATCATCGGGCAGTGGGCAGGGGACACCCTGAACTGAATGCCAGCCAATCGCAGGGCACACAGGGACAGACAACTCGCTCGCTCATTCAACACCTAGAGACAATTTGGACCGGTCGATCCACCTGAATTGCATGTCTTTGGAATGTGGGAGGAAATACCCGGAGGAAACCCAAGCAAGCACGGGGAGAACATACAAACTCCGCACAGGAAGTCTGGTAGCTGGATTCGAACCCAAGACCTTAGAACTGTGCCGCACACGCGCTAACCACTGCGCCCCTCAAGCGACAATAATTTGGCTAATTCGATGGAATTCACTTAGTTAAATTGTATATATATATAGATATATACACGCAGCCATATCCCCCTAGTGGGAGGTGGCTAGAGTCATTTCTGACTCTTTTTGGGAGATTGATACAGAGGAAGGGATTCCCAGCCCCCTCGCTCAACCCAACTGACGTGTTGGGAGTCATTAGGTGACCAAAGCCCCCAATTCCAACCCCTAATGCTGAACGCCAAGCAGGGAGGCAATGTTTAAGTCTTAGGTATGACTCGGCCGAGGCTTGAACCACAACCTCCCAGTCTCAAGGCGGGCGCCATTCCCCCAAGGCCACCTTAGTTAAATACTTTAAGAAAATAAACCTGCCCCGCGTGAAAATGCCGGCTATTCTTGTCCATCTTTTCCCAGAAAGAAACGAGCATGCATTGTTAGGAGAATGAAGTTTGTGTTTGGTTAATGGAGTCAGATAACTCATTCGAACAATTTAGTAAACGATACATTTTTAATAGTTAAATTCCTAACAGGGTGCAGATTAAAGAATAACACAGGACTGTCGAGAGCTTATTCCGTTTTCGAATGAAAGGCGCAGACGGGAAGCCAGCCGTCTCTAAAAGAAACATAATAACCTTTCTTACTTCCTCCAAAGCACAGTAGAGGAGGAAGGGAAGAGCGGCACAAAGGAGCATTCAAAAGTGATAAGCCGTCCCTGAGGTATAACACGCTTCTGTCGCTCCGTGCCGATTCTTTACATTTAATCTCTCAATCCGTTCCTTCCTCACTCTCCCTTCTCTTACCCTTTTTGTCCCGGGGCTTTACTTTCTCCCTCTTTTCCAATCGCTCTTTTGCTTCTTTAGAAAATGACCGTGAAGACGGCCAACGGTGACATGAGGTTGAGAAGCATTCACAGAAAAGGAAAAGAAACAGTCAAGCATTGGAACAGATAATTCCTAGGACTGAATTCATGTTTTAGGAAGGCTTTTGAAATATTTCCCATTTTCTTTCATGGGGTAACTTGAGATTCTGCTCCAGTTTGTGTCCACACTTCAAACTCAATACTTATACTATGTGCTTAATGCCCTGCGTGAAAGCTAAATGTAAACAAAACACTGTGGCAATGAAAAAACAACTGCACCCTAGTGTAGTGGAGGTGCAATAGAAATGTATTCTAAGAAAAAAAAAAAAAAAGTTCCCTGAAGTCAAACGTGCACATATTTGTGCTTTTTTGTGCTGTTGAAATGAAATGATCTCCATTTATATAGTGCTTTTCAAGTCAATGACTTCCCAAAGCGCTTTACATTGTGCATCACATTTCCCAATAGCGGCCGTGCAGCCATGTAAGGCGCTAACCTGCATATTGGGGGTATTAGGGGTTCAGTGTCTTACCCAAGGACACTTCGACATGTAACACGGAGGAGACGGGATTCGAACCTGCGATCTCTTGATCCCCAGACGAGCGCTCTACCTCCTGAGCCACTGCCGCCCACATCAACGATCTTTTCGTGTCAACGGGCTGCTGTAAACTGACATGAATTCTGCTTCAACAATTATCTTCAAATTTAAATAAAAACCTACCGTATTTTCTGCACAATAAGGCGCACCGGGTTATAGGGCGCACCCTGAAAAAATAGTTTTTAGTCCTATATTTGACATACATAAGACGCACCGGATTATAAGGCGCTACAATGGGAACGTCGACAAAACAGTCAGATAGTTCAGTCCAACTTCTTACCCCCTTAACATTCCCAAAGCTTGCAAAGACGCTAATACGTGTCGAGAACACGTGCGGATGCGGTGTCCGTACGATGTTCCATCGGAAGGTTCAAATCTTGGGATTCAAGAAATGCCAACCATTCCTTAGTTTCTATTCTCGCTCGCAACTTTACTGTGCATATGACAATAAACACTTGGAATTGAGTTGAATTTAAAAATGGACACTCCATTCCATCCATTATCTGCACCGCTTATCACAGAAACATCGAGTTCAGTCTGAAACAAGATACAGGGAAAATATATAGCCGGGGTAGCTCACCGAAGTCGTTGTGTTCAATAATAATGTGCAGCCATGGTCCTCTTATATCCGTGAGTTAAGTAAATCCAGGAGAATAAAATATTTACAAATACAGAAAAGTAAAAAAATGCTTTCTGTATGCCGTCAACCGTGTGCTATACGCATTCATCTTTTTCGGCCAATTGCAGGCCTTGTTTTGCCGTTTAAGCCAATGCCAGCCTGTAAATGATAAAAAGGATCCGCCCCTTGACCTCCAGATAACTTTAGCCAATAGTGATCGATTCAAATGATGATTGACACATTGGTTAGCCAATGAAACGCCGGTAAATAAATCCCAGCACACACCGGGGACGACTTCGCCGTAGGGGGAAAATAGAGTCGGCGGCTGCAAGTAAGTTGGAAAACTTTGCAATTTTAAAATTGATCCATAAATAAGGCGCACTGTATTATAAGGCGCATGGTCAGCTTTTGAAAAAAATAAAGGCTTTTAGGTGCGCCTTATAGTGCGGAAAATACGGTACTTTTTTAATGAAGTAACTCATAGCTGAAACTTGTTCCTTTTAAACACCGACAGTTAGTAAAACGCGTGACGAGTGAAATTTCAGCACATTCCCTCCAAGTAAAATAATAAAATAAGAATATGTAAATTCGGCCCTTAAAAGTCCCTCTTCTATTTCAACTCTAATGCCGGATTTTCAGCACAGGCTTATTTTTATCAACAAGCATGTGAGGCTCAGTTAAAAGCTGCTAAAATGAAAGACGACTCTCAGCTTCCTGCGTGAAACGCGATTCAGGTGACAACTGGCAAGTTTCAAATACCAAACTGGAAGCAGTTGTGAGCCAAAGATGAACCAATCAGAAAATGAAGGCTGTGCACAGCGATGGTCAAATCTAACAATATTTTATGTATTTGACTATAAGGGATTTTATACAATTTCATACAAGTTACATTTATCGAATGCAATGAAGATTTTTCACGGAGAAGGCTTAAGGTCAATGACAGGTCGCACCGTTCCGAATGCGAATGTTTTGTTTAGTTCTGTTGATAACAGGAATCTGACGGAGAAAGCCAGAAGCACAAGGACGTCCGGCATTGTTTTGAGAAGCGCTTTGCTGATAAGAGTTTTCTTTAGACATCGCGACGCCTTTCGGCGAGGAGGTGGTGGAGCTGGCACCTGGCCCGCCCCATGGGAGGAGTCGACACGTCCGTGGGAGGAGCCGACACCCCAGCTTGTAAAAAGAACTTCAGAAGACAGAACTTGAGGAGAAGAGGATCGATCGCGAGGGACCATCGAGAGGGAGGCTCGACGAAGACTAATTCGACAATAATTCGGCTAATTTGATAGTTAAATACTTAAAGAAAATAAATCTGCCCCGTGTGGAAATGCCGGTCTCTTGCCCATATTTTCCCGAAAAAGAAAAGAGCATGTATTGTTGGGTGAATGAAGGTTATGTTTGGTTAATGGAGTCAGATAACTGATTTGAATAATTTGGTAAATGCTACATTTTTAATAGTTTATTTCCAACAACAAATACTTTTTATTTCTTGAAGCTTGCTGCTAATGTGGCAATTCACTGAAGAGTCTTAGAGGTCCACCGTTTATCTGGCGAGCAGATTTATTTCACTGATATTTGCGAATTTGACGGATTTTTGACAGATATTGGTATCAGCATTTTTGTTATGTATCTAGGCTCAGATGCATCAGAGCCTGTCTCTCCCTCACATCTACTCCTACTCCTCCCCTGCTCCTCTCTTTTCACTACCAGCTTTGGCCTTTCTGATCGGATAAGCTACAAGGCGGAGCCACTGTGGGCAAAAGCGTTCCGGACTCAGCACACTGCATACAGCAAACAGCGGCTGCTCTCCTAACTCCTGAGTCTGCGGATAATATTGCAATTTTCAAAAGTAAAAGGTAGAAAATGATGTGTGTGATTAAGAGATAGCATGAAAAGTGTAGTGTTAACTTGTTTTAGGGAACCAAGTTCAGGTGAAGACTGATTTATTAGCTCTTATCATAACATTAGGGTGTGTGTTTAAGTGGAAGGCTGAGTGATTAGCTGTTACCGTAACGTGAGTTTGTCATTAACCACACTTTTCAATTCACCAGCTCAGTTTAAATTTCAATTGCTTTTTGCACTTTTTGCTCTAACTTAATTTAAGTAGGCAGTATTGATATTTTTATTAATTTATTTAATGTAAAAAAATCAGGGAGCTATTTAAGCTTTTATGTATAACTAAAGCCTAATTTTATACCCTGCACATGTGAAAAATTCATCATGTTGTATTGAAATTCCAATTGACTGAAATAGGAATTATAGAGCAGTGGTCCCCAAACTACGGCCCGCGGGCGGGATACGGCCCGCCTCCACATTTGGTCCGGCCCCTTGAACAATACCAGAAAGCATTTTGATTTTTTTTTTCATATATTTGTGTTTGATAATAAAGTTGGACTTTTGCAATAAAATGTTCCTTAGTTATGAACTATTTTCATTATAAACTATTAGTAACTATTTTATACGGCGTAACAAGTCGTAACTAACTCTATAATATAGAGTTTTATTTGAATTTACAACTTAATTATTTATTTGTACATTATTAAAAATGTCTTAAGCTAAAAATTTTAAGCTTTTATATCAAATAAATATCAGGTCCAAAAATCGGTTATTGGACTCCTCTTAATACTAATAATCGGTATCTGCCCCGAAAAAAAAAACACATATCTGTTGAATCCAAGTCTTAAAGCTCTTAGCTTGAGGGCACATGATGTCCCTCGGGTGGGCGAGACCCCGTGGCGCCATTGTGTGACCCCTGGTCCCCTCTCTAATAGCCAAAAACAAAGGCTTTTTTTAACAAGTTTGCGGCCAGGATAGAGACGCACAGAGAACACAAGAAAAATGGAGAAGTGGTTAGGAATCAAGCCAAAACCTCAGCGCCAGATGATTCAAAAGAAGCTAACAAAATTGATGACGCTACAAAAACGTAAAAGTACACAGTGTGCTCGTTTGCCTCCTTCCTGCGTCCTAGACACATCATTTTTGCTGGGGACGCATAGTCTCAAACCAACTTTTTGGACACAAAATTGTCATTATTACCAGATTACATTTTATTTTTAAACAAAGATTTACCGCACTCCAAACTTTTCGCCAGGCAGATGTTGTTTTGGTCTTGCGGTTAGAGTTTTCCTCTGCACGCCGATCTCTAGTTGTGTGGTGAAAAGTCCGTCTTTTTTTAGAGAACCAGCTTTTTGAGCTCAACTCATTCAAGAGAGCCGGCTCTCCGACGGCTCACTTGCTTCTATGCATTATTTTAGGAATTATGATGTTGTATAAAGAAGTTAAGAAAAAAATGAAGAATAAAAGGAGAAAATGAAAAAGACAGGTTTGTGTGGTGAAAAGTTCGTCTCTTTTTGGAGAACCGGCTTTTTCAGCTCAACTCGTTCAAGAGAGCCGGCTCTCAAACGGCTCACTTGCTTTGATGATTAATATTACGAATTATGTTGTATAAATAAGTTAAGAAAAAAAGGAAGTATAAAAGGAGAAAATAAAAAAAAGAGAGGTTTGTGTGGTGAAAAGTCCATCTCTTTTTAGAGAACCGGCTTTTTCGGCTCAACTCATTCAAGAGAGCCGGCTCCTAAACGGCTCACTTGCTTTGATGCATTATATTACGAATTATTATGTTGTATAAAGAAGTTAAGAAAAAAAGGAAGTATAAAAGGAGAAAATGAAAAAAGACAGGTTTGTGGTTATCCCTTTAATCGGTATATTACCAACAATAATTTGATGCAGAAAATGAATTCATAATTTGATGATTAAAACTGAATAGATATAGAGATTTTTATTATATATTTGTCACTGATTTGCAATTTCAACCCCGATAACACTAAATTTTGGGGACCCATAGAACTCTGTTGGGACCAGTGTTCCCTCTAAGCTGCGCGCGTGCGCAATTGCGCACTGCTCGCACATGCTCGGCGCACAAGAAAATCTAGCCAGCGCACAAAAATCAGGGCTCGAAATTACTAATTAAGAAGCGAATTAAGTCAAAGTTACAGTGCGTGAAGGTAAAAATACACGTGTTCCCCTGACGTTGTGTCCTAAATGCGGTATTTTGAAGTCGAGTCGAAGGAGAAAGAAGTTAGTAGAGTTTGTCGGGGAACCGGCTTCTTCGGCTCGGCTCACTAAAAAGAAGCGGCTCTTTCGGGTCCTAAACGGCTCTTCGGGTTGTTTTTGCTTCTTTAATCCCAATATGACCAAATATTATGTAAAATGATGCACAAAATGACTTAAAGGAAGGGGGGAATAGAACAAAAAAGAAAAAAAATACCAAAATGAAAAAGTAGTGAAAAGCTGAGAAAAAAAGAAACAAAAGGAAGAGAAAAAAAGAAGGAAAAATTTAGAAAAAAAGCCAGAAAAAATAAAAGATAAATGTAGGAAAAAGCAAACAGAGAACAAAAAGAAAAAAGTAACAAAAAAGTAGAAAAAAAAAAACACGGGAAAAAGTTTGTGTTGCATTCAAATAATTTCCAATTCTATCAAGTCAATCTTGTTGCCAACATTGTACTTCCACTCAAAAATGTGATTAAGTACAGTTCTGTATCTTACTAAATAAGAACCCAAAAATGTTAGTGTTATGCGACAAAATATATCAGGAAATAAAAAGAAATGGAAATCTTGTGAAAGAATTGCAAAAACAAACGACGTTTGTGAGCCTGCAACCTTTGCAATCGTACATGAGTCAATTCATTCAAAAGAGAAAAATAATTTGGCATTGCCGGAAATTCAGCAAAATGTAACTTGATGTTAAGTTTTGAGCATGTTTGATAATGACTTAGTTGCCACACTTGGGATTGCTGTTGCTCACTGTTGTTTCAAGCGCTGCTCACCGACTTTGTGTGAACGCTCAGACCCGTAAGGAAAATTAGATGGAACATTGGTTGGGACCCATAGATTTTTGAGCATGCTCGTCCCCGGGACTCATCACTTTCCAGAGGTAAAATGAACACTGGTACATTAAAAGCTTTGATGACTCAAATGGCAGACAAAACTGAGCTAGTGCTCCCCTTGTGGTGGTTGGTGACAGTGCGTGATAAGCAAGGTTTACACACAGAGGCCTTTGTTATGGAGGATTTCTGCAGGGGGCTGGAGGCAGGAAGGGCCAATCTTCAAAGCTGCAGGATTAGTATTGAGAGCAACATTCAATTAAGATGATATCTCGCCGTGCGCCACTGCCGTGCCGGAGCTCCCAATTAATCGCCTTAATGCCCGCTTCCATGGCACTTTACACCTTTGCCGCTCATCGGGAAACGGGGGAACCCGAAATGAGTGATGGAAAAATATAATGGCATCATTCAAGGTGAAATGTTGGGTTTGACCCTGTAACAGGCTGCCGTCAGACTGTTGAGAAGATAAGTCGTGTCTTGAAGATGTCACCAATCACCAGGGTTGGCTAGGGTTACTTGAACTGGATTACTTTTAATGACTTTTGGATTACTCCAATACCAAATATGCTAATAAGAGACAAAAGAAACTAAATAGGAATAAAACGACTACTGTATTTTCCGCACTATAAGGCGCACCTGAAAGCCTTTTTTTTTCAAAAGCTGACCATGCGCCTTATAATACAGTGCGCCTTATATATGGATCAATATTAAGTCGCAAAGTCTTGCAACTAAGGCAAGCAGCCGCCGACTAGATTTTCCCCCGAAGGCGAAGTAATCCGCGGTGTATGCTGGGATTTATATACCGGCGTTTCATTGGCTAACCAATGTGTCAATCATCATTTGAATCGATCACTATCGGCTAAAGTTGTTCGGAGGTAAAGGGGGCGGATCCTTTTGATCATTACAGGCTCGTATAGGCTAAAGGGGCGAAACAAAGCCTGCAATTGGCCGAAAAAGATGAATGCGGATCACACGTTGGGTTGCACTACAACAAAGAGAAAACATTTTTTCACTATTCTGTATTTGTAAATATTTTATTCTCCCGGATTTACTTAACTCACGGTTGTAAGAAGACCATGGTTATGTATCGTTATTGAACGTGATGGCTGCAAGAGAACTTAGGTGAGCTACGCGGCTTTATATTTTCCCCGGTATCTTGTTTTAGAAGGATCTTGATGTTTCTGTTATGAGTCTATTTTTAAACTCAATTCAATTCAAAGTGTTTATTGTCATATGCACAGTGAGGAACCCCATTTCTTTGCACAATAAAATTCTTACTTTGCTGTCCACACAGTTGCCAGCAAAAAATAAAATGGAAACTAAGTAATGTTGGGCATTTCTTGAATCCCAAGAATTTAACCTTCTGAATGATATTTGGAACGATACATATGAGTGACATCGTACAGACACGGTTTCCGTACATGTCTGAGACACGTATTTGCTTCTTTGCAAGCTTTGGGAATGTTAAGGGGGTAATAAGTTGGACTGAACCATCTGACTGTTTTGTCCACGTTCCCATTGTAGTGCCTTATAATCCGGTGCGCCTTATGTATGGAAAATATAGGACCAAAAACTATTTTTTGGGGGTGCGCCCTATAACCCGGTGCGCCTTATAGTGCGGAAAATATGGTAAATTTTGTGCAGGCTTGGGGAGTAACACATGGAACGCCAAACATGATGTTGGCAAGCTGTTTGGATTTATTTTCATTTTGTTTCTGTCGCATTTTATGTTAGTTTTGCCAGAGATCAAAGCCAGGAGAGAAAGCTTACCACGTGTGGTGAGTCATCATTTTATTCATATTTAGTTTCTTTTGTCTTTTATGAGCATATTTGGTATTTGAGTCATCCAAAAGTCATTGAAAGTAATCCAGTTCAAGTAACCCTACCCAACCCTGCCAATCACTGAAATATGCCATGCCAAATATCATTAGAAAGTTTCGACTCTTGGGATTCAAGATATTTACCATTTCAAAATGCACTCATGACAGAAACATCACGATCAGCCTTAAACAAAATACCTTAAAATAATAAAGCCGGAATAGCTCACCTATAACGTCTCTAAGGGGTCAAATCATAATACGATTCCCAGTAAATATGGAGTGGTTAAATTCACCAAAGTCCATTAAATCCAACAGAGTAGAATATTTACTCCAAAACACACGATAACCCCGATGAAAAAAAAAAAAAATCCGCCTAAAAGCATTCTTGCATTGTTCGACCATCCTTGTTGTGATCAGTTCATTCCGCTCTGTAATTTCCCTTTAGAAATAAACAGACTCGTCAGATGATTTCCAAAATGGCAGTGAGCCTCTGACCTTTTGATTGACACCACCTCTGGCCAATTGCAAGCTTTTTTTTAACGGTCCTTAGCCTGTGACAACCTATAAGGGGCCTGTATTGAAAAAACCCTACATGATCTACTTCAAAAATCTTTAGCCAATAGTGACTGATTAAAATAAATTTTTGAATCTAAGCTTAAAACACACTTCTACGCTATAGCATATGAATAACCTATATTTCGTGTTGATAAAATGTGTATTATTTGCCCTCATGTAGGTTTTAAATGAGGGGATGGTGTCATAATGGTCTGTAGTTTGCAATTGTCTTTGATCTGTGCAGCCCTTTGAGACTCTTTGAGATTAAGGGCGCCACAAATAAACATGACTTGACTTGTTTGACGAATTGGTTGACCAATGATATCCCCTATGTGATTGTATGCAATTTTACAGGCTGCAATAAAGTCAGAGCCGGAAAAAAATTCCCAAATGCAACCCAGGATCGATTTTCACACGCACTTATCATGCACAAGTGTGCTCAATCATTGAATGACTTCTGGAAAGAGAAGTCAACCGCTTACAACTCTTTCACAATGTCTAAAAAATGTCCAAAGTGAAATACACGAATGAAAAGTTTCAAGGGCTGAGATCTGATTGTCTTCAAATGGCCACTTTTGGAAACGCTTGGACCTACTGTTAGAAAAATGTGTAAAACACAATGTTTCCTTTTTCAGATCGAGATCAAATTTGACGAGGTACCAGGGTAAGGCTTCAAGCTATTGTCTCAACTGTTTTCCAGCTAAGATGCCCAGGCTACACTCTACCGCAGGCATGTGAGAATAAAAACCTTCTATTTCTGTGTTTTCCAACTCCGATGACTCAATGTTAGTAGCACTTGCAGTGATTATATCGATTTGGGACAACATTTCAAAGTGTTACCTTTCAAAAGACACAAACTGTCCATATTCTCCGATTGGTTCAAGAACAGCATTTATTTTACTTTGTCTTAGATTGGGATTTCAGGCCCATTTTGCAGGAACGTTAAGGGGAAAAATTTAGCTTGACAAGATGAGAAAGTACCGGAGCTGAAAAGTGAACTTTCTGCACGGTGAACCCTTTTCCTGCAAACTGACCTGGGCTCGCAGGGTTAGGTTCAACCATGTGTAGAGTGACCTCTCCATCCTGTCCTTTCCAAAAAATAACATGGAAAAATGTACGCAGACCACTACTCATCAAATTACTAACATCTGTTATCTTTACCTGCAAAAACGGCGGGAATACGGTCATATTTCGGATTAAATTATAACTGTGATTTAATTTACGTCACATGGACTTACAAGTACCTGTCTTTGTATGTGTTTTCAACCAGTGTGTCTAGAATTAGAATTAGAATATACCTTTATTGTCATTGTTACAACAACGAAATTGGACGTGGCACTCCAGTCCCACGTTTTACAGTGAGCATAAGGAAAACAAAGAAGATAAAGGAACAAAGAAAATGTTTGTACTGTCCTTGTTGCAGGCTTTGTTTTCCTCCGGAGGGGGGTGTATGAAGGGGTGAGGGACAGACAGAGATGGCCGGATCCAACTAGATGTTTGATCTTACTTTACACACGGTCCAGTGATTTTTCCCCAATTGCTCAGTCCACGTTTAGTGTGCTGCAGGATTTTTTTTAATTCTATATTTGCAGAAAAAACGTGCAATTATTCAATATATTTGTTTTTTTTACAATGAGCAGACAATTATAAATTCCTCATTATAAATGGGTGGCAGCAGTTTCCAATTTTTATATATTGATAACCTGGTCACGAGTTAGCATCGTGTATTTAATAACTTATGTTGTTTAGTAAAGCTGTTTAAGACTACCCAGCAAAAATATAATATTAATCAAATAAATGACAAATCTTGGGCATCATTTTACTGATTTTAATCATTATTTTCTCATGTTAACCAAAACATCAACAACCAAAGTCTCTGCCCGGGTGGCCGACAACTTTTTCAAGAAAAAAAAATAAATAAAAATCTTTCCGTTTTTATGTTATTTTATTTTTTTCAAATCAAACGTTTGCTTTATTCCGATTTCGAAATCTTCGTTCCGTTTGTAAATTTTGGAATTCCGGTTCGTTAGTCAATTTGCATACTCGGAAGCCAATCAGAAGCCTGTATCGAATAACTTCGTGCTTCCGGACTTTACCGAGCCTTACAAGGTTGTGCATTTGGATATTATTTCCCAAAGTAGATGCACAAAGAACACAAGAAAAATGGATAAGTGGTTAGGAATCAAGCCAAAACCTGAACCCCAGAAGAAAGATTCAAAAGAAGCTAACAAAATTGATGACGCTACAAAATGTAAAGGTATATTAAAAGCATCGTGGCAAGAGGAGTTCACGTGGCTTGGAAGAAACATTGCATGAATGAAAATGAGTCAATACAGGTAAATACTGATGGCAGATGGAAAACAGCCATGTCATATCCCTGCAATGAATGTTCTAGGTAGATTTATCATAAACTTCATTTTAAAGTGTTGTTCTGTTATATATTCTGATGATCAATCCTTAATACTTTGCAACAGTAGGTTTTTTTTGCGATTTGTCGTCTTATTGCGTTTCAAGTTGTGAAAAATGGGGTAGGCAACTTTATGGCTGGTGTCCGCTAACTTTCTCTCATGAGTTTCAGACACTGGTCACATATAAAAATTAATTCCACTGGCAGATGATTTTTGCAATATTTTCTTTTTTTTTTTTTTAAAGATGAGCAGGAAATGTGAAAGAACTCAAACCGGTTAAAAATCCGGAATAAAAGGAAACCTATTACCAAGATAAATATATTGAGTTACCTTAGGTTAGTAACTTGGTCATATCCCTCAAGAGGGGTGACCTACAGCAAGACAAGCACATACAATGAAAAATAAAATAAAAAAAGGGAAAAAAATAGCAAAAAAACACACACAAAAGTTTTGGACCATGGCCAACCCAAATGCCAAGACACCCAAACAAGTGAAGCACCTCGGGACCCAAGTCGGTCAAGCTTTAGTCCCACCAGATGAAACAGGACACGAGAAAGCGGCCGTGACACTCGGGTCAGGGTGACACGACACACTCTTCTGTTCAACAGCAGGACGCGACAGCTTTCACTGGTTTACCCCCGCCGCATCATAGAGGTGCTCTGTCCATCCCTTAGAACGCGTCCAATATCCCACTATCCTTTTACAACACCTCTCCACTCATTCCTATCACCAACAAGAGCCCGAGCTTCCACTATATAGAGACCTCTTTCCTGCACTCATAACACCATCCATCCACGTCAATGGCGGCCTTCCTCTTGGTCTCCTTCCATTCACTTCTGCTCTTCAACATTCGCTTCTCATCAGTCCTCTCCATGTGCCCAAACCAACAGAGTACTCTCTTATCCACACGCTTGCTCAGTTCCACTACTACTCCAGTTCTGTCTCTCACAGTTTCATTTCTCAATCTATCCAATCTTGTCACTCCTAACATACTCCTGAAACACTTCATCTCAAAAACATTTCATTTCCTTCTCAAATCTGCATTCAGGCTCCAAGTCTCTGCACCATACAACACAGTCGGCACAATCACACTATCATACAGCTTCATTGGACAATGCCATACTAACTAATGCCTGCTGCCGTTAATCACAAGGGAAGAAGAAATGCGGCCATTTCACACATTTACAGGCTATTCACCCGAAATACAAGCACTTTTCGATCCTTGAAAACAGAAGATTAGAATCCAAGCAATTTTAAACACCTGTGCTAACTCTACACTTAAAAAGGGAAATTGCAATCATTAATAAAGAGAGCAATTGGCTGAAGTAGACAGGCATGAAGTACAGAAATAGATCCTAAAAGAATAGAACGAGTGGACAGCAAAAAGCAAGACATTTGCAGTCTTTCGCTCGCTTCTCGCTCGCTATTAGCCTCTGCTGCGTTTACCTCCCGCAACAGCAATAGTCGTTATTAAAACGAATCAATCAGCAGCACAGTCCACTTGTGCAAAGGAGATAAAAGCAACTGTACGAGAGCCGGGGCCTCCGATATAAATCAAAAGGTAGTTTGGCACGGGCCCGATGAAGTGAGCAATAGAACCCTTTTAGCTGATGACTTGAAGCTAAACTGCTGAATCGGCATGTCTTTTTTTGCCATGACGGATTTTGAGGAGGCTGTTACTTAAACGAGCAAGAAATAGTCAAAGTGTGTCCCCAATGCGTGGAGCAGAGGTATTTGGAGTTATCGGCACTAATATTTGGGAATCTAAAGGACGCTGGTATTAGCATTTTATTTATTTGACGGGACCATTATTTAGGCTCAGATGCAGTCAAGACTCTCTCGCCCTATCCTTCCTCCCTCTGTGTCGGACCCTATCCAACCCGCGGCTTCTGATTGGATAAGCCACCGGGGACAGAGCCACTGAAGCAGTGAAGTTATATACTATTTTATACACGGTTTTATCTTACATAAAGTCAAATATACTTGCTCTAAAATCTGACTTTCAGTGTTGAAGGGCAAACTCTGAGAGAAGGCTGTCGTAAAAATGCCTGTGCTTTGGAATGTGTCCTTGGTTTCTGTTTGTGTAGATATCAACTCGCCTGGGGGTAAGGGCAGTGACCTATCACCCTTCTCCCAATGCTTTGAAGGACGGTTTGGATAATTGCATCAACACGGCGCGGACCAATCAGCCAGAGGCTTGATCATGGGGTGTGGACAGTCCATCCCATGTGGCATAAAAGGGGCATCCCGGACAAGCCCCCCTTGTCTCCTGCACACGATTGTAATTGGAACACACAGAGACCTGATTTGTTAAACTACACTCGGATCAATAACTTCTCCGGCTTCTGGACATGCTCCGACAGTAAGGGTTTCGATAAGACACGTGAAGTGTCTAGGAGTCAAATTGCAGTTTAGTAAATGTTAAAACCTTACAGCAGGAAGAATAACGTCAGAGCGAAATAAACAGCGACAGTTCCGCTAACTCTTGAGTCTCGACATATCTTTGAATCGAGACAGTTGATAAAATTAAGATTTTCAATAGTCTGAAGAAAAGCGTATGTGTGATTAAGAAATAGCATAAAAAGTTTAGTTAACTTGTTTTAGGGAAGCACTTTCAAGTGGAGACTGATATATTAGCTCTTTTCATAACATGAGTTTGTGTGTGTGTTTGTGATTAAGAGATAGCATGAAAGGTTTAGTAAACTTGTTTTAGGGAAGCACTTTCAAGTGGAGACTGATATATTAGCTCTTATCATAGCATGTGTTTGTGATTAAGAGATAGCATAAAAAGTTTAGTTAACTTGTTTTAGGGAATGTAATGTGCTACTCTCCGGCCTCCGGAAGTCCAAAATCAAGAGCCCTCAGCTGGTACAAGATGCTGCAGCCAGGCTTTTAAGAAAGTTTGATCATTTGGCCTCGATTTGAGCTAACCTGCATTGGCTCCCTGTTAGCCTAAGATGTGATTTCAAGGTTCTCTTGGTATTAAACAAAATCATACATGGACTTGCTCCCTCATATCTTTCAGATTTGATTTCCACCTATGTTCCGGTCCGGAGCCTTCGCTCTGAAAACGCTGTTCTATTCGTGATCCCAAGAGCCAAGAAGAAATCCGCAGGTTCAAGAACGTTCTCCATTCGGGCCCGGTGCGGTGGAATGCTCTTCCCAGTTAGATTCGATCTGCAACCTCAGTGGAAATGTTTAAATCCAAGCTTAAAAAACACTTCTATTTTATAGCATATGAACAACATAGATTTTATGTTGACAATATCTGTGTACTATTTGCCCTCATGTAGGTTTTAGATCAAGGGATGGTGTCATAATAGTCTGTGGTTTGCAATAGTCTTTGATCTGTGCAGCCCTTTGAGACTCCTTGTGATTAAGGGCGTCACAAATAAACGTGACTTGACTTGAGGTTTTGAGTTTTCCCTTGCCCTCATGTAGGTTTTAGATCAGGGGATGGTGTCATAATAGTCTGTGGTTTGCAATAATCTGTGGTGTGTGTAGCCCTTTGAGACTCTTTGTGATCAAGGGCGTCACAAATAAACAAGTCAAGTCTTTTATAGAAAGAATAAAGCTTTGAATCATTAACAGTCTGTACGAATATCTTCGCTTCTTTTCAACACACTGCGCGTATTTTCCTGCCGAGTCTCGTCATTCGGGCAGCCTTCAGGCGGCCATGTTGGTGATACAGGAAGCAAAACTCTCACGAGGTGCGTCGACAAAAATCTGATCAAAGCCACTCCTGACAACGAGTGATGATTCATCAGACTTAAATCATTCACAGAGCCTTCATACTCATTTTTTTTTACGTTTTGGCATTTAAGGACAACGCTCCTGAAAACGTGTGTCTATGTCACAGGTTTCAAACAGGCGGCCCGCGGGCCGGATCAGGCCCGCTAAGGGATTGAATCCGGCCCGCGAGACAACACTTAGAGAAGTGCAAGAGAAAAACAAGCTGCAGGTTGAATTATGTCAACTTGATGTTGCCAAAGAAAGGTGCCTCTCACAAAGACACTGTACCTCTCTCTCTCTCTCTCTCTCTCTCTCTCTCTCTCTCTCAACTTCCTTTTTTCTTTTTCTCTTTTCTCTTTCTCTCTTCCAACCCTTCGCGCTTTCTTTTCTCTTTTCTCTCCTTCTGTCTTTCCGTTTCTCCTTGGATTTCTTTCTTCCTCTCCTTTTCTTTTCCCCCTCTCTCACAGCATTTTCTCTTTTGTGTCTCACGCTCTCTCCCTCTCTCATTGTCCCACCCTTTCTCCTCTTCCCTCCCTCTTTCTCTTATTTCTTTATCTCTCTTTTTCTTTCTCTTTAATCTACTCGCCCGGCCCCCCGACAGAATGTTCGTTCTATCGTGTGGCCCCCGGGTTCGAATGAGTTTGACACCCCTGGTCTATGTTATGGCACTGAATGAGTTAATGGGGTCTTGAGTCCAGAATTCCCGGAAATCTGAATGGAGTGTTAAAATGACCTCTGGACTATGTTGCCGGAACCGGTAAGGGTCTGTCATCACCCGTCGTGTGCCAACATGCATGGCTGTGCTCATAACACTTCCTGAGGGACCCCCTAGGACTTGTGTGTGACTTCCCCTAGCTTGGCTGAGTCAACAAACTGCAGAAGGACAGGAAAAGTCGAGCGTGGTGCACGAATGTCCGTCCACAAGGTGTGTTTATACGCAAAGGGGCATCGCCATAAAGGCTTTTGATCCTTTGAGAGGGGAAAAGTGACACAATGTACAGGAAGTGGTGCGTGGGATGGGGGACAGCAATGAAACGGGGACAAAAGTAAGAAGTATCAGGAGAGAGACATATCCTATCCATCTATCTACCTTGGTCATATCCCTCAAGAGGGGTGACCGACAGCAAGACAAACACATACGATAACAAAGAAACTAAAAGAAAAAGAAAATCAAAAGAAAAGAAAAAAGGGGGAAAAAAAAAAAATCACAAAAAAACACACACAAAATTTTTTGGGGACTATGGCCAAACAAGTTAAGCAAGAAACGGGACACAAGAAAGCGGCCGTGTCACTCGGGTCAGGGTGACACTACACACTTTCTGTTCAACAGCAGGGCCCGACAGCTTTCGCTGGTTTACCCCTGCCGCATCATAAAGGTGTCCTGCCCATTCCTTAGAATGCCGTCCAAACATGAAATGAAATGATCTGCATTTTATATAGCGCTTTTCAAGTCAATGACTTCCCAGAGCACTTTACAATGTGCTCCACATTTCCCAATAGCGGCCTTGCAGCCATGTAAGGCGCTTATTAGGGATATTAGGGGTTCAGTGTCTTACCCAAGGACACTTCGACATGTAACACGGACGAGCCGGGATTCGAACTGGGATCCCTTGATCCCAAGACGAGCGCTCTACCTCCTGAGCTACTGCCGCCCCCTAACATCCACTATCCTTTCACAACACCTTTCCCTAACTCCAACTAACTCTAATCGCCAACAAGAACTCTAGCTTCCATTAAATTTAGACCTCTTTCCCGCAGTGCACTCATAACACCATCCATCCACGTCAATGGCGGCCTTCCTCTTGGTCTCCTTCCATTGACTTCTGCTCTGTAGATCCTCTTCAACATTGGCTCCTCATCCGTCCTCTCCATGTCTCCAAACCAACCCAGTACTCTCTTATCCACACGCTTGCTCAGTTCCGCTACTACTCCAGTTCTGTCCCTCACCATTTCATTTCTCAATCTATCCAATCTTGTCACTCCTAACCAATGTTCCCTCTAATTTTCCACGCGTTCACACAAAGTCGGTGAGCAACGCTTGAAACGACAGTGAGCAACCGCAATCCCAAGTGTGGCAACTAAGTCATTATCAAACATGGAGAAAACTTGACATCACGTTACATTTTACTGAGTTTCCGGCGATGCATGATTATTTTTCACTTTTGAATGAATTGACTCATGTACGGTTGCAAAGGCTGCAGGCTCACAAACGTCATTTGTTTTTACAATTCTTTCACAAGATTTCCATTTCTTTTTATTTCCTGATATATTTTGTCGTATAATATTAACATTTTTGGGGGCTTATTGAGTCGGTTGTAAGATACAGAACTGTGCTTAGTCACATATTTTAGTGGAAGTACAATGTTGGCAACAAGTTTGACTTGGTATAATTGGAAATCATTTGAAGGCAACACAAACTTTTTCTTCTTTTTTCCGTGTTTTTTTTTCTACTTTTTTTGTTACTTTTTTCTTTTTGTTCTCTATTTACTTTTTTCCTACATTTCTTTCTTTTCTGGCTTTTTTTCTAAATTTTTCCATCTCTTTTTCTACTTTTATTTAAATTGCTATAAAAAAGGCTCATTGTGTTTATTTTTTCAGAGCTGTTACTTTTTTCCTTTTGTTCTCAATTTCCTTTTTTCCTACGTTTCTTTCTCTTCTTTTTTTGGATTTTTTCTAAATTTTTCCTTCCTTTTTTCTCTTCCTTTTGTTTCTTTTTTCCAGCTTTTCACTACTTTTTCATTTTGGTATTTCTTTT
This sequence comes from Urocampus carinirostris, assembly GCF_059441175.1. Classification (NCBI taxonomy): domain Eukaryota; kingdom Metazoa; phylum Chordata; class Actinopteri; order Syngnathiformes; family Syngnathidae; genus Urocampus; species Urocampus carinirostris. Next base: position 7,459,003 of record NC_142351.1, on the reverse strand, counting down.
TCCTTTTTTGTTCTATTCCCCCCTTGCTTTAAGTCATTTTGTGCATAATTTTACATAATATTTGGTCATGTAGGGATGAAAGAAGCAAAAACAACCTGAAGAGCCGTTTAGGACCCGAAAGAGCCAGTTCCTTTGAGTGAGCCGAGCCGAAGAAGCCGGTTTTCGACAAACTCTACTAACTTTACTCAACTTTTTTCTACTTCGACTCGACTTCAAAATACCACATTTAGGACACAACGTCAGGGGAACCCGTGCATTTTTACCATCATGCACTGTAACTTTGACTTAAGTCGCTTCTTAATAAGTAATTTTGAGCCCTGATTTTTGTGCGCTGGCTAGATTTTCTTGTGCGCTGAGAATGTGCGAGCAGTGCACAATTGCGCACGCGTGCAGCTTAGAGGGAACACTGATCCTAACATACTCCTGAAACACTTAATCTCAAAAACATTGAATTTCCTTCTCAAATCTGCGTTCAGGCTCCAAGTCTCTGCACCATACAACACAGTCGGCACAATCACACTCCCATACAGTCCCCTCGTAACATCTATACTCATACTCTTGTTTCTCATTACTCTCCTCAGGGCACCCAAAACCTTGCTTCCTTGATTGTTTGATTGATAAAGATGAAATAGATAGATAGAGATAGAGAGATAGAGAGATAGAGAGATAGAGATAGAGATAGAGATAGAGAGATAGATAGAGAGATAGATAGATAGAGAGAGAGAGATAGATAGAGAGATAGATAGAGAGATAGATAGAGAGATAGATAGAGAGATAGATAGAGAGATAGATAGAGAGATAGAGAGATAGAGAGATAGAGAAATAGATAGATAGATAGATACTTTATTCATCCCCGTAGGGAAATTCGCACTTCCAGCAGTCTACCCCGTTGTTTATTAACAGATGAACATGATGCCCTAGGGGTGCTTGTAGCGAAGTGGATGACGTCACGCCAGTCCAAAAATTCGACATCCCTGCGGCAGATGGAAAACTTTTCTTTGTGAAAATCCAGGGATACACCACCTCGTGTTAGCAAGTCCGCCTCCTCTCCGATTCCCCCCGGCTTTCGTGTCTCTGTTTAGCGGCGTTGAAGCCGGGTAGCTCCGGGTGGCTACACGTTAGCGTCCGGAATGCTAAACGTGAGCCACGTTTCCGCAAAACACAGCAACTGCGCTCCCTGTGCGCTTCGATGTTTTCCACCAGCACTCGATGATCTTATTTGGTCGTGAGTTCGCATTTACCATGATTACGGATGGTACCGAAGACTTATAACGCCGCTAGCCGCTTCGCTAGCTCCGGCTTTTCCTCCACGATAGGCCCCTTCATCACGCCGGCACGAGAATTTTTCACGGCAAGGAGTTGAAATTCCTTGAATACACGCATTTCTTGTGCGTTAAAACCCATGTCCATAGGATAGAAGTAATCCATAGTGTAGTTGTCAAAACGGGAAGAAAAAACACCGAAGATAGGAGCAGACAATAAAACAGTAGGGCAGCTGCTGGAAAAGGCAGCCGCTCGTGGCAGCGCCGCTTTGATACAGGGGTTCGTCTAACTTTTTCATGGCCAAATTCGAGCACAATTTTTCCATTACCCTCAAAGGAAGTAATCTAGCCGAGATCAAAACACATTTGTTGACTTTGATGACCAAAATAAAGTTCTAAGTTGTTCCTATCGATGATCTATGAACTATTTGTGTCAAGGGGCTGCTATAAACAGACATGAATTCTGCCTTTATGTTTCAACAATGCTCACTCTCTTGGTTACGTCACACTTTATAGGTCTCATCTCATCTCATTAGCCGTACCGCTTATCCTCATTAGGGTCGCGGGGGGGGGGGGGGGGGGGGGGGGTTGCCGGGGCTGGAGCCCATCCCAGCCATCTCCGGGCAGTGGGCAGGGGACACCCTGAACTGATTGCCAGCCAATCGCAGGGCACACAGGGACAGACAACTCACTCGCTCATTCACACCTAGGGACAATTTGAACCGGCCAATTCACCTGAAATGCATGTTTTTGGAATGTGGGAGGAAACCGGAGTGCCCGGAGGAAAACCACACAAGCATGGGGAGAACATGCAAACTCCACACAGGGACAGACAACTCACTCGCTCATTTGCACCTAGGGACAATTTGAACCGGCCAATTCACCTGAAATGTATGTTTTTGGAATGTGGGAGGAAACCGGAGTGCCCGGAGGAAACCCAGGCAAGCACGGGGAGAACATACAAACTCCGCACTTTATAGGTGTTGGGTAATAATGGAGTTCAATAGGGAAGACAAAAAAGGATTGTCTGCATAAAAAGCAGAAAAATGAGCCAAATTTGGACTCATTTGATTGATATTGATTGCTCCGAAACAGAATGCATTCGTCTTGCAATCTTTTGCTTGTTTTATTATTTGCATTTCTATTAATTGCATGTTTTTCAGAAAATCTGTGTCCAAAATGGTCGAAATAGCACTGAGGAGTTAAAATGTCATTTTTATTTTGTATTTTCAGGGATTTTTGTTGTTGTTTTGATCTGCTCAGTGAGTAAAACGTTGAAATTGTTTTTATCTTACAATCAATTTTTTGCAGATCTGTAAATACAGTATTTTAGTTATGGTTTCGTGTGTTTTTCAGGTATCCCCTGCAAAATTACTAAACATATTAGTGCATAATGTTGTATTATTATTGCTAATATATCATTAAAAAAAATCTGAGAAACTGTTTAGGAGCCAAACGAGCCGGCTGTTCTTAGTGAGCTGAGCCAAAAGAGCCTGTTTTCTCAGTAGAGCTGTCCTCTTGGGTGCGACCAGTAGAGGGCGGTGACTTATCACATGACGAGGTCATAATGACAAGGTGCCAGAGGAGCGTGTCAGCGTCATTTTCACGCACTTTTTAAAAATTCGTACTCATTTAGTGCTGTAGAATCAGACTGCCGGGAAACAAGGCAACGGCAAGAATTTCAAGCAATTTGAAAGCACTTCACCCAAAATGTTTCCTGACCTTGACAACACAGGGACTCAAACTCTGAAGAAAGGGACATGGAGGTCTTTTTGAGTTTTCTTACCAGTTCCCGTGGCAAAAAGACGTCCTCCTGTCGGGCAACTACCAAGCAAACGCTTTCTCCCTGTTTTGTACTACGCAGCATGGCCACAAGTTCTTCTTGGCTCCGGCCGCTCATGTCCATTCCATTTACCTGCGCATAGTAGATAAAAGGGAGAGTTTTGAATTACAAAACCTTGAAAACCTGGGCACAACTGTGTACAACCCCAAAACATGTTTGGTGAAGGATTTTATACATTTGACTATAAGGGATTTCGTACGATCAAATACAAATTACATTTAATGCAAAAGATATTCACTGGCTGAGCTGTGGGGCAGGTCATTGCAACCTAATGGAGGATGATGTTTCCAGAAAACAGCAGGAACTGGGACGAATATTATAATTAGCGCTTCCCGACGCAACTCTCGGGGTCCAGACATCGAGACTTCTCCATGGTGGTGGGGCCACGTGGGGGTTTTTCCTGGCACGCCCATGGGAGGAGCCGGCACACCCGCTTGTGGAAAAAACGTGGGCGGGGAGAACTTCAGAAGATCGAGAGGGAGAATCGAGAGAGCAGGCTCGACGGAGATTCGAGCGACACTAATTCGATGGAGTTCACTTAGTTAAATACTTTAGGAAATTAAATCTGCCCCCGTGTGAAAATGTTGGCTATTCTTGTCCACCTTTTCCCAAAAAGAAACGAGCGCGAATTGGTAGGTGGTGTTTGGTTAATGGAGTCAGATAACTAATTCGAACAATTTGGTAAATGGTACATTTTTAATATTTATTCCCTAACATTGGTCATTTTGGCGCTCGGTTGCCAAATTCCTCAAATGTACGTAGCACTGAGGAAAAGCGGATTTATTCCACAACGCAGTGTTGATGTCTGCAAACATTTATGACGCCCTTCTAGAGGAGAAATTGTTCCATGTTGTTGTGATATGATTGACACCACTCTTGACAACAGATCTAAACATAACATTCGCCTTCGGAACGGCGTGACCGGTCATTGAACTTAAGCCTTCTCTGTGAAAAATCGTCATTGGAATGACCCAGATAGAAAAGATTTGGATGAGCCCCATTGTATAACCCAGATCTCCTCATTAAAAGAGCCATATCAACTTACAGTTTGTTCTGTGGGTTTTCACCATAAAGTGTCTCAACAGTGGACACACATTGCTTAATGAGCTTCCATTAGAAGGATTTGGCCGACACGCCAGCGTGGGAGAGAGGCGTGGGCAGAGGAAAAACTTCAGAAGATCGAACGAGAGGGACAATCGAAAAGGAGGCTCGATGAAGCATGGAGCGACACCAATTCGGCTAATTCGATGGAATTCACTTAGTTTATTATTTAAGAAATGAAATCTGCCGCCGTGTGGAAATGCCGGTCTCTTGCCCATATTGTTGGGTGAATGAAGGCCAGTTTCCCGACCCCTGATCTAACTACAGTCCCAAACAATATTTGCAGCATTTATCAACCAGTGAAAAGCCCGCAGCTAATGAAGTGTAGCCTAATCTCTTCTTCACGCATTTCAAGACTTACCTCCAGGATGCGGTCACCAGGTTGCAGGCGGCCATCTTTGATTGCTGCACCGCGTTGCAGAATATTTTTCACCAAAATCGGTCCAGGTCCGCTGGAGGACAAGTCCCGAGTCACCACTGTAAAGCCGAGACCCTCGGCACCTGCAGGGAGAAACCAGTGGAATGTTTCATTTTTGCCTCGTACATTTTGGTCAAGGAGTTTGCAATTAGTGGTAAAGCAAATTCATTCTAGATCACAGGTGTCAAACAGGCGGCCCGCGGGCCGGATCAGGCCCGCTAAGGGATTGAATCCGGCCCGCGAGACCGACCGACCCAACCCTCCAAGAAGTGGCCTCACAAGTGGTAATCCCCCTTCCAGGATGACCAGGGTGAAATAGATTTAGCATCGAGTTACAGTACACAAACATAATAAACATCAGTAAAAGAGAACACTAGGTGTTGAAGTTTGAGCGACCTGGTTTCTTCAGGAAACCAAGGTGTATGTTTCTTAGGTCGAAATGTATGCCGTAAGGGCGCCACAGAATCAAGTACATTAACCAAAGCAGTATTAAAATTGTTTGTAAGTGCGTCAACAGACCCAGTGTACGAAGGGAAGGCCACAGTTACCATAGGTAATGGTTGTTTTAAAGCTAATGCCGTTGCAGGGCAGATATTGCGACTACTAAAGCCTTATACATGTTTTTCCTTCGAATTATGCTTTTATCTGGCTGGTGCAATCTACACTCCAGAGGGACTTACGGTCCCGAAAGTAGGGTTATCGTAATTATTTACATGTTTAAATGATTGTTTATGAGAGGTACACATTTTTGTTAATATTTGGGGTATTTTAAAATAGATAGATAGATAGTTAGATACTTTATTCATCCCCGTAGGGAAATTCACACTTCCAGCAGTCTACACCGTTGTTTATTAACAGATGAACATGATGCCCTAGGGGTGCTTGTAGCGGAGTGGATGACGTCACGCCAGTCCAAAAGTTCGACATCCCTGCGGCAGATGGAAAACTTTTCTTTGTGAAAATCCAGGGATACACCACCTCGTGTTAGCAAGTCCGCCTCCTCTCCGATTCCCCCCGGCTTTCGTGTCTCTGTTTAGCGGCGTTGAAGCCGGATTGCTCCGGGTAGCTCCGGGTGGCTACACGTTAGCGTCCGGAATGCTAAACGTGAGCCACGTTTCCGCAAAAACACAGCAACTGCGCTCCCTGTGCGCTTCGATGTTTTCCACCAGCACTCGATGATCTTATTTGGTCGTGAGTTCGCATTTACCATGAATACGGATGGTACCGAAGACTTATAACGCCGCTAGCCGCTTCGCTAGCTTCGGCTCTTCTTCCACGATAGGCCCCTTCATCACGCCGGCACGAGAATTCTTCAGGGCAAGGAGTTGAAATTCCTTGAATACACGCATTTTTTGTGCGCTAAGACCCATGTCCATAGGATAGAAGTCATCCATAGTGTAGTTGTCAAAACAGGAAGAAAAAACACCGAAGATAGGAGCAGACAATAAAACAATAGGGCAGCTGCTGGAAAAGGCAGCCGCTCGTGGCAGCGCCGCTTTGATGAAAATACGTAGGAACAAATAAAATGACTCCGTATGGAAAAGTATGCTTCAGTACTGACAATTTGGTGTTGAAACACCGATCCCGAACGGATTATCGGTCCCAAAGTATCACTGAAACATGCAAACTACTATGGCTGCCTGGCATTCATGCAGCACAAGTGTAATGTTTGACCCAAATTCCCATTTGACAACATGAGAACGTCCATACAAACATAGAAAGTATCCGACCTTAACCTCAGAAAAGGATATTCACTAAACAAAGGTTTTGTAGTATCTTCTGAATGGAAAGGTTTCATCCTTTGGCAAAGTGGGAGAGGATTCATTCGTTGCAGGATTGGCAAGGGTCAGCGTTTAATTTCACGAATGAGCAGACCTCCCAGTGCCCGATGGAGGGCGGTAACAGAACAGGATGGAAGGTTAGAGAGCAGGATACGGGAGAGGTAACTGCACTCGGCTTTCATCCCTGGGGGATGCAAAAGGATTTCCACAAATATTTTGGACAACGGCCGATAGATGACAGATACCAATTCATAACACTTGCATACAAAAAGTAAAGTACTCCATGACACAAATCATGTCTTGGGAATGCAATGACTGCAGAATTACATTTTAACCTCTTAATGTCCCGACAGCCCACCGGCAAACTGTTGATAAACACAGTTGTCTTCATGAGATAGAAAGAGAGATGTCTAGATAGATAGATGTCTAGATAGAGAAAAAGATAGATGTCTAGATAGATATTTGTCTAGATAGACGGATAGAGAGATAGATATAGATACTTAAGATAGATAGATATTTAGGTAGATGTCGAGATAGATAGATAAATAGATGTCTAGTTAGATACATAAATAGATGTCTTGATAGATAGATGTCTAGATAGAGGGATAGAGATAGAAAGATAGATAGATCGATAGATATAGATACCAACGATAGATAGAATCATAGTTATAGATAGATATTTAGGTAGATGTCTAGATAGATTGATAAATAGATGTCTAGATAGATAGATGTCTAGATAGAGAGATATAGATAGATATAAATACCTAAGATAGATAGAATCATAGTAATAGATAGATATTTAGGTAGATGTCTAGATAGATAGATGTCTAGATAGAGATAGATAGACATCTAGATAGAGAGATAAATAGACGTCTAGATAGAGATAGAGCGATAGATTGATGTCTAGATAGATGTCTAGATAGATAGATAGATAGATAGATGTATAGATAGAGAGATAGATAGATGTCTAGTAGATAGATGTCTAGATAGATATATGTCTAGATAGATAGATTGATGTCTAGAGAGATGTCTAGATGTTTAAATGTCCTAATGTCTAAATGTCTTGCTGTCTAGATAGAGATGTCTAGATGTCTAGATAGAGAGATGTCTAGATAGATGTCTAGATAAATAGATGTCTAGATAGATGTCTAGATAGATGTGTAGATAGAGAGATAGATAAATGTCTAGATATATGTCTAGATAGATAGATACTATCTTCATCCCCGAAGAGAAAGTCACCAGTCACTGAAGTACGTCATGCCACATAGCATGGGAGAGCTTCAACTTCTGGGATTTCAAGATACGACGGCCATTTCAAAATCCACCCATCACAGAAACATACCACGATCAGTCTGAAACAAAATACCCGAAAATTACAAACTCAACCCAAGAGGTGCATGAAACGATTATTCACAAACATGGTCTGGTTACTTTCACTAGAGTCCACTGAATCTGTGTAAAATATGTACTCCAAAACAAACTATACTGCCGAAAGATAATAAAAATCCACCTAAAAGCATTCCTGCATCATTTGACAATCCTTGTATTCAGTTTGTTTTGCTTCGTCAAATGATTCCCAATATGGCCGTTAGCCTCTGACACTTTGATTGACACCACTCTTGGCCAATTGCAAGCTTTTCTTCATGGTCCCTAGCCTGTGCCAATCTCTACTACTACATTACCGACTTCGGCTTTAAAAAACATTAGCAGATATACACTATGCATTCAAATTAGACCTCAAAATAACCGTGCATAACGCCACTCATGATTAATTTTTAAACACCATTATTACGCGCCAGCGTGAACAATCATTGATTGACTTCTGGAAAGAGAAGTCAAACATTTACAACTCTTTCAAAATGAGAGAAAACTGGATCCTGGAATAAGGCAAGAGGCGCTTTGTAGCCAATATCAAAGATCACCCTTAAGTTTAAACAAAAATTTTGTGAAATTCTTGATTCGCTTTTCGTTAAAAAAATCGGAGTTCGAACGCCGGTACGCTAGGGGCAATGCTGAGCGGCGTACGGGTGTAGATTGCCCCCACCCCTCGTAAAGAACTGTTGTCACGTGACCGCGCACTTCTTTTTGCTTTCGTTTTTAATAGAATAGAAGAATAGAATAGAATGCCTTTATTGTCATTGTTACAACATGGGATATAGTGTGACAACGAAATTTGACGACTCCAGAGTCCACATTTTACAGTGAGGAAGTCGCCGGCGACGATAAAAGCTCCGTTGGGGTGTGCAAGCTGCTGTTTATTGATAGCAGCGGGCAGGAGATTTTGCGCTATGCTAATGTTAGCATAATATCGGTGAATGGAGTGTTTTAACCCCTAATTATGCCTCGGAAGAAGATCGGTGCAAGCAGCAAAGTTGCTACAGGTGAAAAAAGAAGAGTAGTACGTACAACTATTGCAATGCATGGCTTCTGCAGACCACCACAAAGGTAAGAAATCCTATTCATAAATCTTTTCTTTATCCTTTAACCGCTCACCACTTATTGTGGAGACCCGGGTGCTAAATGACGTGTAAATTACCTGATTTTTTTACTTTTACACGTTCTTGTTAGCGTCATCTTTCGTACGGAAGATTACGCTAAAGCGAACGTACGATTAGCCTGGGTTAGCCTCATGTTTACGTTCATGGTAAGCCTTCAAGGATTTGGAACGGATTAAAATGATTTTACATTACTTTTAATGGCAAAAACGATTTCCGGTGATCGAGCAAATCGGTTTTCGAACAGGTTTCTGGAACGGATTATGGTCGAGAACCGAGGTTCCACTGTAGTTTCCAAACTGCCCACAATGTGGCAGCAGCTTCACACAATGGATTATCTCACAGGCATCCACCTGTGGCGACGGTCCAATCACAGGAAATGACAAATAATAAGTCATGCATTTTGTAAAGCCTTTTTTTATGTAACCAAGAAAAAAACATTTGAATCAATAAATCAAACCTAATCAAAACAAACCATTAAGTTACTTAACATTTTCTTCACCAGGTTCCAAACTGGTAATTGAATTTGTTTTAAAAAAAAAAAATCTCTGTGTCTCTGAGACCACACACAGTTCCGCACCATTAGCACCCCATAACGCTGCGTGTCTCCTTTCCTAGCCTCCGAAGCCCAGAGCTATCGGGCGGCTTGCCGTCTGTGTGTAGAAAAAGCAAAGCCGGTGTGGCATACTAAAGCAACACACGATGCTATCCGGTTTGCGCTTTAAGCCGGTGCCTGCCCTACATTAGCGCATCTAAACCCTGCCGCCTGTCAATCACAAAGAGGAAAAAACTGCGGTAGGATAAAAAGTATAAGACCACGAAATATGCTTCGCTCCGAACAGGAATGAAAACAGCAACGTGAATTTAATGGTGGTCTGTGCAGCCCTTTGGGCTATACAAATAAATATGACTTAACCAGGATAGTAGCAGTGTCTGAAACTCATGACAAAAACGTACCGGACACCAGGTAAAGTTGCCTGCCCCATTTTTCAAAACTTGAAACGACTCATCGCAAAAAACCCATTGTTGCAAAGTACCGTATTTTCCGCACTATAAGGCGCACCGGGTTATAGGGCGCACCCCGAAAAAATAGTTTTTGGTCCTATTTTTGACATACATATGGCGCACCGGATTATAAGGCGCTACAATGGGAATGTTGACAAAACAGTCAGATAGTTCAGTCCAACTTCTTACCCCCTTAACATTCCGAAAGCTTGCAAAGACGCAAATACGTGTCGAGAACACGTGCGGATGCGGCGTCCGTACGATGTCACTCAAATGCATCGTTCCATCATTTGGAAGGTTAAAGTCTTGGGATTCAAGAAATGCCAACCATTCTTTAGTTTCTATTTTCTTTTTCGCTCGCAACTTTACTGTGCATATGACAATAAACACTTGGAATTGAGTTTAATTTCAAAATAGACACTCCAATCCATCCATTATCTGCACCGCTTATCACACAAACATAGAGTTCAGTCTGAAACCAGATACAGGGATAATACATAGCCGGAGTAGCTCATCAGTATGTACCTGTATTGACTCATTTTCATTCCTGCAATGTTTGCGTTGCATCGTCTGCTACAAGCCACGTGCTACGTTTACGTTTTGTAGCGTCATCCATTTTGTTCGCTTCTTTTGAATCTTTCTTCTCGGGCTGAGGTTTTAGCTTGATTCCTAACCACTTCTCCATTTTTCTCGTGTTCTCTGTGCGTCTGAATGATGTGCAAATGAGCGACCTTATAACGCTAGGGAAAGTTATTCGATGCATGCTTCTGATTGGCTGCCGAGTGTGCAAATTGCCAAACGAACCGAAATTTCCGAACGGAACGAAGATTTCAAATATGATTTCGGCCACTCGGGCGGAGACGTTTTGTAAGATATACGTCGGGAGTAAAAATGCACGCCTCGGGCATCCGGAAAGACGTTATTTCAGACACTGCTTTTACCGTTTTGTTTTTTGGTTTGTTTTTTTAGTTATTGCTTCTCTTTAATCGCCTACTTTAAAGCACTTTGGTACACGGGAAAAAACTGTTGTAAAGGCCTGTATGAAAGAAGTTCATTTGCATTTAATCGGAGTGGGTCGCATACAGCCTCAGGCTGATTTTGCCCACCACCTTCAAGTCTGATTGTAAAACAAGCGATGAATGTACCTTTCTTCAGGTCGATTTTGATCCTCTTGCCACCTTTGGCTTTGTTCGCGAGGCCGACCGGAGCGGGGACAGCAGAGGTCTTCGTAGCCGGAGGGCTCTGCCTGCGGCTCCTCGGTGGGGACGAACTCTGGAGCGGGATCGTGGGGGAGGTCCTCCCTCTCGACCGGGAGTCGCCATACTGAGAGTCCGACGAGGTCGGATTCACAGGTGTCGGCGCTAAGCTCAGGAGAAGCTCCTCTGGGGTTTTGGGTCTCCTGACTGCCGTAGTTTGCGGCTTCGAGCTTTCGCTGGCTTTGGGATCTTGTTTCGGAACAGGTTGGAGATCAATCTTGGCGCGGGTCAGCATGGGGCTCTTTGCTTTGATGTCTTTGCCTTCTCCGGTGAACAGTTGACCGATCAGGCTTTTTTCATAGCGGGGCTTGTTGGCAACGGGGACCACTTCCAGGAGCATGGAAGGGGAGGACAAGGCCTGCCGAAAGACTTCCTGTGAACTACAAGAAGAAACAGTTAGACTTAAAGTGCTTGTTTGAATCGGTTTTTGTGAGAAGTGAACTTAAAGGTAAGAAAGAATTCGTAAAACAGAAAACACTTGAGAAAAAAATGACATGATTTTTGCATAAAATCTGTACATGTATAAATTCCATCTGTACATTCAAATAATTTTCGAACATTACGCATTTTGAAGACAACTTGTTATCCTGAACAGTGACATCATCGGATGAACACCAGCACCTTAGCAAGATTTAGACAGATAGAGAGATAGATAGAGATAGAGAGATAGAGAGATAGAGAGATAAAGAGATAAAGAGATAAAGAGATAAAGAGATAGAGAGATAAAGAGATAAAGAGATAGATGAGATAGAGAGATAGAGAGATAGAGAGACAGAGAGAGATAGATAGAGAGAGAAAGAGAGAGAGAGAGAGATAGATATAGATATAAAAAGATGGATAGAGAGATAGATAGAGATAGAGATATATAGAGATGGATAGAGATAAATAAATAGAGATAGATAGAGATAAATAGATATAGATAGATACATGGATAAAGATAAATAGAGAGATAGAGAGTGATACAGATACGTAGATAGAAATAGAAGGATAGAGATATAAATTTAGAGATAGATAGATAGATAGATAGATAGATAGATAGATAGATAGATAGATAGATAGATAGATAGATAGATAGATAGATAGATAGATAGATAGATAGATAGATAGATAGATAGATAGATAGATAGAGGGATAGATAGAGATAGATAGAAATAGATGGATAAAGATAGATGGATAGATAGATAGAGAGATAGATAGATAGATAGATAGATAGATAGATAGATAGATAGATAGATAGATAGATAGAGATGGATAGAACTAGATGGATAAAGATAGATAGATGGATAGAGAAAAATAGAGAGATAGATGGATATATAAAGATAGAGGGATACAGATAGATAGATAGAAAAAGAAGGATAGAGATATATATATAGAGATAGAGATAGATAGAAGGATAGAGATATATATATATAGATAGAGATAGAGATGGATAGAGATGTATAGATAGAGATAGATGGATTGATAGAGATGGATAGAGAGATGGATACAGATAGATAGAGATGGATAGATGATAGATGGATAGAGATAGAGTGATAGAAAGATAGAAATAAATAGACTGATAGACAGATAGATACTTTATTCATCCCCGTAGGGAAATTCCCACTTCCAGCAGTACCCTAGTGTTGAAAAATAAAATAAGAAAATAAAAGATATAGAATACAAAAATACCCAATATAACGTTTTGCTATAGAGTAATTAAGTAGTGCTACGGAAAATACACACTGTAATAAAAGTAGGGTAATATCCAAATGTGGGGGTGGGGTTTAATGTGGGATTTTACTCCCCCAGGTGGAGTTAAAGAGCCTCATGGCATGAAGAAAAAATGATCTTCTCAGTCTGTCCGTGAAACAAGCCTGTGACAGCAGTCTGTCGCTGAAGCTAGAGAATGTTTTCGGCAGAGTTTTTGAAGTTGTGCCACAGATGGATGCAATAAAGGTACTGTTCACTACAATCACTGTCTGTTTCGGAGCTGGCCTCACATGTTGTGTTAACACAACGTTAATGGGATTCGCCATTTTGAAAGTGTTGTGGTTCTTCAATGATGTCAAACCTCTACAGCATATAACCAGGGTCAACTTTAAGACTAAATTTCTTGACTCTTAGGCTGTAGAATCTTTTGTAGGGAGAACAATAGACTACACGTTCTGTGTCCAACCCCAAAAGAGACCATATCCTGGTAAGCCAAAGTTTGTTCGTGGTAAATCGTGTCAACTAGCGAGAACAAATTTACACAAAAATACCGTAAAATGTACATGCAATTTTAGGGATTCTCTTTTAAGCTGAACCGAAAAAAATAATTGAAGACACGCCAGGGAAGGGGATTGTAGGTCTGAGTCCGCAACAGAAGTATATTAACACAAAGTGCATAAAAGACAGAAAATATGGATATATATTCACCTGCCAAGTGAGTGGCAGGTAAAGCATTAGGCTCCAGCAATTCTAGATTGGTTTTAGTGGTTTACTACATATTCTTAATTAATTCCTTGAGGCTTAATCCTAGGGGCTTTTTCCCAATGGCCGATTCCATTTTTCTGTTAAATTACTTCTTTTTTAGCATCTGAGTGACAAATGGTTTAAGGAAGCATTCTAAAAGTTTTCAGTTTCATTTTTTTTTTTTAAATGTGGGGTCTAAAAGGTGGACCACTGACGTGTGGGATAGCTATAAATCGGCTAACGGTAGAAAATACATCAGGCAAAAGACTTGTTAAGTTTTTTTAACCAGCCGTAGCCGGGTAGAGAATCAGAGAGGACAAGCAACTCGCTCCCCCCCCGTCTGACTCTGTGTTTTATTGAAATCACAAGACATAGAAAAGTACTGGTATGTTGAGACAAAGACAAAAGACAAGCCCCCTGGAAAATTACCAACACCTTTAAACAAAGACAGGGAGACTAAGAGACGGCCAAAAGGAACATCAAACTGATTAGAAATACACATCTTGAGCAAATACGTTTAAGCCTACTTTACATCAAACTTGACATATTTTACAATACATCTGGAAAAATTGCCATGAAAATACTTAGGATTTATTTATATATTCAATACAATTAGACCATCTATTAGTTCACTAAAGTACATAATAAAGGCGGCGGGGCATTCTTATCGCACACTTGATCTCTAAGCATTTATTTTGACGCTTCCAAAAAGGTCAGGTTTAACCTTTATGTTGTTTTAGGAATTAGCTCCACTAACTGTTGTTAGCTCCTTTATATTCACGATTTTAGGGAACTTCTTGCACCACAGGGTTTGAACACTTCTGTCATCGCTATAATCAAGCAATTTCATGGCGAAATTTTCTATGTTTCCAGCACCTCCGAACAAAAAAATCCCCAAAAAAAGAACGTTTTTTTGTTGTTGTTGGCTTTGATGACTTAAACAAAATCGCTATCTCGCTGCTAGGACATACTTTGTGCTTTGTTTGCGCTGTTCCTATTTATGATATGCGATCTTTTTGTGTCAATGGGCTGCTGTAAACTGAAAGGAATTCTGCCATTCTGCTTTAACAATGCATGCCCATCTTCAATATGTCAACTGTTTACGAACACGCAAAATGCTCTATAGGTATTGGGTAATAATGTAATTTAATACAGAAAACAAAAAAAAGAAATCAAGTACTAGATATATAAAATGCAGAAAAATGAGCCAAATTTGTACTAATTTTAAGGATATTGATTGCTCCGAAGAAATCGACTGCTGATTATATGCTTTTTGTTTTACTTATTTAAAGTCATATTTTTTGCTTCTTTTTCAGAGGACCCGTGTCTTAGTTGGTTAAAATTAAATCGTAAATAGTTGATTTTATATTTCATGTGTTTTTCGGGGATCCCCAGCAAAACCTATACATTACTCATTACTAAATAGTTTGGTGCATAATGTTTTATTAGTATTGAAAATATATCGATCAAACAAATTCTGGGGAGCCGTTTGGGAGCTGAAAAAGCTGGCTCTTCTCAATGAGCTGTGCCAAAATATACGGTTTTCTAAATAGAGCTGTCCTCTTGGGTGCGACCAGTAGAGAGCCGTGATGCTTCACAAGACAAACCCATCATGACAAGCCACCAGAACAGGCATGTTGGCGTCATTTTCACGCATGTTATAAAAAAATGTTCTTCGTTTATTGTGCGGTCTGTAGAGTCAGATTGCCAAGAAACATGGCAATGGCAACAATTTTAAGCACTTCCAAGCACTTCACCCACAAATCAAGCAATTTCCTGACCTTGAAACAACAAGATTAGAATTCAAGGATTTCAAGCCCCCGTACAAACCCTGTTTAAAATCCTGAATTGCGGGTTTGAATCCAGATTTTAGAACCCCCACGAGTTGGGCTCTTGTTGTTTTCAAACACCAGCATGTTTTCACGTTTCTGTGTTTTACACACAAAACAATTTGTACGCGACATACTTACTCGGCAAAAGACTTATCTTGAAGGGGCATCCCGTTAATTTGGACAATGCACTCATTCTCTTCGAAAATATTTTCTCTCTTGGTGCGACCGGTGTCCTCAATATTTGTAATGAGGAGGCCCAACATTCTGTGCAACACAAAGAGAAAATGGTACAAAACGCATTTAGTTTATCACTGTCATGATTACCAATCACAATCACAACTGCCTCGGACTCTGATTGGCTCCCTGCCCCTATTTATACCCAGTCCTGACAGTCCCCTTTTGTCAGTCCGTCTACGAACCTCAGTTAACACTAGGCAAGCCTTTTTCGACTCCCACCAGTTTTGGCTCCGGTCTGTCCCCCGGCTTCGACCCGTTTTTGATCCTGACCACGTCTACTCTCCCGTTCCGGCTTTCGACCTCTCTTGTCCCCGACCACGTCTCTCCTTTCCTGGCTTACGCTTCCGTCCCCGAGCACGTTTTTGCTCTCCTGTCCCGGCTACTGACCCGTTTTCCGTTCCCGACACCGCCGTCGCTCGCCACGGAAGATCCACTTCCGCGTTCAGAGCGACCTGCTTCCCGCGTCCAGCTGTCACTGGATTATGTGTGCAACCCTTTCTCTTTCTTCCAATAAAACGCAACGCAAGTGGGTCCCGTCTCCGTTCTGGTCCTGACAACTACAGGGCTGCAACTACTGATTATTTGCAGAATCGATGGATCGGTTGATTATTTTATTCGATCCATCGATAGATCAGATTTCTTAAAAGCATTTTTAATTTCATCTTTATTCAGCATTTTTTTTCATCCACAAAAAATGTGAAAAATGTAAACCCCCCTTTTTCTTGTTAATTTTTTGAAAATGACAAATATTCCTCGTCTCTCTCTCTCTCTCTCTCTCTCTCTCTCTCTCTCTCTCTCTCTCTCTCTCTCTCTCATCTCTCTCTCTCTCTCTCTCTCTCTCTCTCTCTCTCTCTCTCTCTCTCTCTCTCTCTCTCTCTCTCTCTCTCTCTCTCTCTCTCTCTCTCTGTCTTCTCTCTCTGTCTGTCGGTCTTCTCTCTCTGTCTGTCGGTCTTCTCTCTCTGTCTGTCGGTCTTCTCTCTCCGTCTCTCTCTCTCTCCGTCTCTCTCTCTCTCCGTCTCTCTCTCTCTCCGTCTTTCTCTCTCTCCGTCTCTCTCTCTCTCCGTCTCTCTCCCTCTGTCTCTCTCTCTCCGTCTCTCTCTCTCTCTTCCTTTGTTGCTCTTTGTCTCTTTCACTCTGTCTTTTTAACTTATTTTGCCCTAATTTCCTTTTTTTCCTTTTCTCTCTTTTCTCTTTCACTCTTTCTACCCTTTGCACTTACTTTTCTCTTTTCTCTCCTTCTGTCTTTCAATTTCTCTTTGGATTTTTTTCTTCCTCTCCCTTTCTTTCCATCTCTCTCACAACTTCTCCTTTTATCTCTTTTGTTTCTCATGCTCTATCCCTCTCTCTTTCTTTGTCCCACCCTCTCTCCTTTTCCCTCCCTCTTTTTCTTATTTCTTTATCTCTTTTTCTTTCTCTTTCTAGTCCGGCCCCCGACAGAATGTTTGTTCTATCGTGTGGCCCCTGAGTTTGACACCCCTGATCGAAGGCATCCTCACCTTCCACTGAGAGAGGAGCAATAGGGCGTGACTTGGATACCGAGCGGTCCGCGATCCCCCAGTAAGTTGACGGTTCTCGTGAGGGACCTGCAAACAAATGGCAGACATATTGAATAGCAAATACTAATCAGCCCATAGGCAGGGTTGGGTAGGGTTACTTGAACTGGATTACTTTCAATGACTTTTGGATGACTCCAATACCAAATATGCTAATAAAAGACAAAAGAAACTAAATAGGAATAAAATGACTCCATTTTGTGCAGGCTTGGGGAGTAACGGAATACATTTGTTTCTGTCGCATTTGATGTTCGTTTTGCCGGAGATCAAAAAGATCAAAGCCAGGAGAGAAAGCTTACCATGTGTTGTGAGTCATCATTGTATTCCTATTTATTTTCTTTTGTCTTTTATTAGCATATTTGGTATTGGAGTCATCCAAAAGTCATTGAAAGTAATCCAGTTCAAGTAACCCTACCCAACCCTGCAATTTATGTTTGTTTTGCCGGAGATCAAAAAGATCAAAGCCAGGAGAGAAAGCTTACCATGTGTTGTGAGTCATCATTGTATTCCTATTTAGTTTCTTTTGTCTTTTATTAGCATATTTGCTATTGGAGTCATCCAAAAGTCATTGAAAGTAATCCAGTTCAAGTAACCCTACCCAACCCTGCAATTTATGTTCGTTTTGCCGGAGATCAAAAAGATCAAAGCCAGGAGAGAAAGCTTACCATGTGTTGTGAGTCATCATTGTATTCATATTTAGTTTCTTTTGTCTTTTATTAGCATATTTGGTATTGGAGTTATCCAAAAGTCATTGAAAGTAATCCACTTAAAGTAACCCTACCCAACCCTGCAATTTATGTTCGTTTTGCCGGAGATCAAAAAGATCAAAGCCAGGAGAGAAAGCTTACCATGTGTTGTGAGTCATCATTTTATTCCTATTGAGTTTCTTTTGTCTTTTATTAGCATATTTGCTATTGGAGTCATCCAAAAGTCATTGAAAGTAATCCAGTTCAAGTAACCCTACCCCAACCCTGCCCATAGGCACCTGTGTAGACTGGACCACTATTTTGATGAGCTCGGTAAGTAGGTAGTGTACTTACATCGATCGAGGAATCAAAAAGTAAAAAATTGTCACCAGACAGCAACCCTAACAAAGCTCCTCCGAAGAAAATTATGTTTTCTCAATGCATGTCAATATGATTGAGTACTGACAAAAAAGAAACAACTAGCACAGAAAATGCACTTAAAAAAAAAATCAAAAATTGCATCGAAATCGCAATACTGGTCTGAAAAATCGCTTCCAAACATCGCATTTCGAACACAGCGTCAGGGGAACCCGTGTATTTTGACCTTCATGCACTGTAACTTTGACTTCATTCTCTTCTTAATTAGCAATTTTGAGCCCTGATTTTTGTGAGCCGGCTAGATTTTCTTGTGCGCTGAGAATGTTTAGAAGGAACATTTTAGAAGGAACATTTAGAAGGAACATTTAGAAGGAACATTGGCTCCAGGTTTTCCTACTGTGCACTCCAAACCATCTATTATTTATGCATATTAGACTGTTAGGACCACTTCATCACAGTTGGACACATGAAGGAGGCATCACTCAAACCGTCAACAGTTAAGAACCTGCACCAATTTCGCCATTTCACTGACATCAAGTGGAAAAATACATGGAAGCGACACACACATCCAGTCTAATGGTAGCTTTTATACTTTTGAAAGCGGATGAGGAGCGAATGTTGAAGAGGATCTACAGAGCAGAAGTCAATGGAAGGAGACCGAGAGGAAGGCCACGATTGACGTGGATGGATGGTGTGATGAGTGCACTGCGGGGAAAGAGGTCTAAATTTAATGGAAGCTAGAGCTTTTGTTGGTGACAGGAACGAGGGGAGAGGTGTTGTGAAAGGATAGTGGGATGTTTAGACACGTTCCAAGGGATGGGCACCTATATGATGCAGCAGGGGTAAACCAGCGAAAGCTGTCGGGCCCTGCTGTTGAACAGAAGAGTGTGTTGTGTCACTCTGACCCTCAACTTAGCTAGATGGCTTTCTAAAAAGCTTAAAAGGTAGCTTGATAGTTAGCAAGAAAGGTAAAAAGCTAAAAAACTAAAAGGGAGCTAGTTAGCTAGCTAAAAGAGTAAAAAGCCTAATTAACAGCCAGATAGAAAGCTAAAAAAAGATAGCTAGAAAAGGTCAAAATTTAGCTTGACACCAAACAAAAAAGATAATATGCTAGCTAAAGTGCATGCAAAAAAATGGGAAAAGCTAGCTAGATAGCTTGCTAAATAGCTACCTACAAAGCTAAAAATGTAGCCAGATAACTAGGTAAAACAACCTATATGTGGCAACATTTTTGCTCCCTGTTGTTATAAAACATATAAATTGGAATTTAGTTTACCGTATTCCTTGTAAAATAAATCAATAAAAAAGTGAATAAATAAATGTGTGTGATCCATAGATATATTATTTTAAAATTAATTTCTTAAAAATAATTGCCAATATTATTATGTTTTTAAGCCCATGAACTGGAACTATATTTCATTGAATTTCCAAAATAAAAACTTATGTTATTGCCATGTTGTTACTATGTTATTACCAGGTTAATTTTTTTCAAAATAGGGTTAAATAAACTCAGTCAACCAATACAAAGTAATTTTACTAGAAAATCACAATGACCCAGAACTGAACTATTTTCAGAACAGGCCCACTATTTTTTTAAGGGGCACAATGTTGGACACCCCCTAAACTATACTATTGAAACTTGGAAGAAAATTGAAACAAAAACAAAAAACTAAGATATATGTACAGATGAATAGATGTATAGATGGATGTATAAATAGATGTCTAGATGTATAAATACATGTATCGATTATAGATAGATGTATCGATGTATAGATAGATTTATAGATAGATGGATAGATGTATGTATAGATGTATAGATAGATGATAGATAGATGTATAGATGTATAGATAGATGCATAAATGTATAGATGGATGTATAGATAGATGCATAAATGTATAGATGGATGTATAGATAGATGCATAAATGTATAGATAGATGTATAGATGGATGTATAGATGGATGTATAGATGGATGTATAGATGGATGTATAGATGTATAGATGCATAGATAGATGCATAGATAGATGCATAAATGTATAGATAGATGCATAGATAGATGCATAGATGTATAGATAGATGTATAGATGTATAGATAGATGTATAGATGTATAGATAGATGTATAGATGGATGTATAGATGGATGTATAGATGGATGTATAGATGTATAGATGGATGTATAGATGTATAGATGGATGTATAGATGTATAGATAGATGTATAGATAGATGTATAGATAGATGCATAGATAGATGCATAAATGTATAGATAGATGCATAGATAGATGTATAGATAGATGCATAAATGTATAGATAGATGCATAGATAGATGCATGAATGTATAGATGGATGTATAGATAAATGTACAGATAGATGTATAGATGGATGTATAGATAGATGTATAGATGTATAGATAGATTTATGGATAGATGTATAGATAGATTTATATCTAAATGTATCTATCGATGATATATATATATACATATATATATATATACATATATATATATATATATATATATATATATATATATACATGAGATATATATCTATCTATATCTATTGAGATATATCGTATGTATATATATATGACACATACCTTATGAATTATCTAAAAAAATGCTGCTGCTAAATGTTATCTCACATATTTTCATTGCATTGCACTATATACACAATGCAATAATCTTCATCGTAATCATCAAGTCTAATTCCCACGAGGGAACTTTATAGAAACAAACATGGCATGGACTCAATCTTACCTAAAAGTCACTTGGTTCATTTGAGTGAGATTTTTGGCACGCCCCATCACTGCATGGCTGTTTTCCTAAAATGAGAAAAAAAACACGTTATGATAATCCATAAAAACATCCAAAAAGCTGACGAAGTTCTCCCAGGAGATACGAAGAAGACCGCTATCAATTAGAACAGTGTCGGCATCAATCACCTCAAAACTGTGTACCAGGAGACGCCAAACTCCGCCAGGCGATATTTTCCTTCCCACCTTTGTGTTTACGTCTTTGTCGCGGTCCCACCCCCACGCTGCATCATAACGTCTAGCTTTTGAGTCAAGTACTGAGCGAGGACCGCCAATAAGTTAAGTGTACTTCAACGTCCGTCGCTCAGAAACCCTCAGACACACTCTGGAATAACGCCGTCGGATCGTTTCAGACACCAGGGGCACAATTACATCCTTCTGCCTCGTCAATTTCGTTTCGTCACCGGCGCTAATGGCTAAAAAAGTTCCCGCCCACCAGTTCCTTACCTCAGCATCCCCCTCCACCCTCGCCCCATCAACCCAACGTGCCCGGCCTGTCCGGACCAAAACACAAAACAACCAGATCTCCTAACCTAACTCTGTCGCAAAAATCTACTCCACAAATATCACAGAGACAAAAAAAACCATAACCAATGATCGCGCTTCTGAACATGTTTACGACATCTGAACAAATAGTGACCTAGTTATGTGGCCAGTGAGAGATTAACTCACAATGGACTGCGTAGAGGGATGGAGGGTGGGGTTCGAATGGGGGTTTACTGGAGGATGAGGCAGACATGCTATGTTTACTTAGCATCTTTCCATGTCCTGACTCAAGATGGGCTATTAACACGCACCTCACAAAACAAGCTAGCAGAAAACAGTACCTAACTTACCATTAACACTGACCTATCTATCTATCTATCTACCTTGGTCATATCCCTCAAAATGGGGGGGGGGGCCGACAACAAGACAAACACAGAGACAGTTTCTTCCCCAGAGCCATTACCACCCTAAACAGACACAGCACAAAAAACTGAAAAACTCTTGCAAAAACACTACCTCATATGAACGTAAAATGGTACTCATGTCTATGTTATATCTATCTATCTATCTGCCACGAGCGGCTGCCTTTTCCAGCAGCTGCCCTATTGTTTTATTGTCTGCTCCTATCTTCGGTGTTTTTTCTTCCCGTTTTGACAACTACACTACTTCTATCCTATGGACATGGGTTTTAGCGCACAAAAATGCGTCTATTCAAGGAATCAACTCCTTGCCCTGAAGAATTCTCGTGCCGGCGTGATGAAGGGGCCTATCGTGGAAGAAGAGCCGGAGCTAGCGAAGCGGATAGCGGCGTTATAAGTCTTCGGTACCATCCGTAATCATGGTAAATGCGGACTCACGACCAAATAAGATCATCGAGTGCTGGTGGAAAACATCGAAGCGCACAGGGAGCGCAGTTGCTGTGTTTTGCGGAAACGTGTCTCACGTTTAGCATTCCGGACGCTAACGTGTAGCCACCCGGAGCTACCCGGCTTCAACGCCGCTAAACAGAGACAGGAAAGCCGGGGGGAATCGGAAAGGAGGCGGACTTGCTAACACGAGGTGGTGTATCCCTGGATTTTCACAAAGAAAAGATTTCAATCTGCCGCAGGGATGTCGAACTTTTGGACTGGCGTGACGTCATCCACTTCGCTACAAGCACCCCTAGGGCATCATGTTCATCTGTTAATAAACAACAGGGTAGACTGCTGGAAGTGTGAATTTCCCAACGGGGATGAATAAAGTATCTATCTATCTATCTATGTTTCTTGCACATGTTGACTGCACTATGTTTACTGCTCACCTTGCACAATGTTGACCATTTTTTTGCACTATGATGGCTATTTTTTGCACCAAATGCATATGTTGACTATTTTTTTGCACTATGATGACTATTTTTGCACCAAATGCATAATTGCACAAACCCTTACGATACCGACTGTATTACGATACCAAACTGTATGTAACATCCTACATTTCTTGTGTAAATATTGTGTAAATGATAACTATAACCTTATCCTTCTTGTTTTATAACCTTATCTCCTCTGTTCCTTTATCTTCTTGGCTTTTTTACCTCACTGTGAATGTGTGAAACTGGAGTGTCATGCCCAATTTCGTTGTCAAAATATGTTAACCCATTTTGTAACAATGACAATAAAGGTATGTTCTATTATAATATTCTATTCTACATACAATAACAAAGAAAATAAAAGGGAGAAAAAAAATAGCAAAAAAAACACACACAAAAATTTGCAAATGCACGACCTTATAAAGCAGGAGTGTCAAACAGGCTGAGGGAAGCACAAGAGAAAGACAAGCTGCATGTTGAAATATGTCCACTTGATGTGGCCAAAGCCAGCTGCCTCTCACAAACACTGTACTTGTATTTACCCCTCTCTCTCTCTCTCTCTTTCTCTCTCTCTCTCTTCCTCTGTTGTTTTCTCTCATTCTCCATCTCTCCCTTTCACTTTCTCTCTCTCTCTTTTTCTCTTTCTTTGTTCCTTTTTGTCTTTCTCTGTGTCTTTTTACCTTATTATTCTCTCTCTTCACTTTTCCTTTTCTCTCCCTCTCTTCTCTCTTTCTCCCTCTTTCCCCTTCTCTTTTTCTCTCCTTCTCGCTTTCTAATTCTCTGTGTATTTCTTTCTTTCTCTTTACCTCCCCCTCTCTCACTAGTTCTCTTTTATCTTTTGTTTCTCACATTATCTTTCCTTCTCTTTCTCTTCTCTCTCTCTTTCTTTCTCCTTTTCTCTCTTTGTTTGTCCCACCCTCTCTCTTTTTCATTCTCTTTAATCTACTAGTCCGGCCCCCGGGCGAATGTTTGGTCTTTTGTGTGGCCCCCGGGTTAAAATGAGTTTGACACCCCTGTTATAAAGCATGAAATTACTCGACGCGGGCTTCTGATTGGCTGCCGAGTATGCAAATTACCAAACGAACCGAAATTCCGAAATTTCCAAACCGAACCGAGATTTCATTATCGTAATAAAGCAAACGTTTGATTTGGAAAAATAATCTTTCATTATTTGTTTTGGTTGCAGGTCAGGCTGAGACGTTTTGTAAGTTGTACGCCCGACGTAAACGATCCACGTCCGGGCAGACATTGACTATGGTCTCTTTAAAAAGTTGACACTCTTAAGTTTAGATGAATATTACTACTATATTTTGGGAGATTTTAACGTACGACTGGCTGGCAACCAGTTTAGGGTCTCCCCTGCCCACTGTCCGAAGATGAGTAGGATGTGATCCAGAAACCCCCGCAACCTTGGTGAAGATTAGCGGTGAGAAGATGGATGGATGTGTTTTAACCTTTGTGTGTTTCTGTTTGTTAGGCATTTCAGATTGTTATATATATATATAAATATATTATATATACCGGAGCCATATCCCCCTAGTGGGAGGTGGTTAGAGTCATTTCTGACTCTTTTCGGGAGATTGATTCAGAGGAGGGGATTCCCAGCCCCCTTGCTCTACCCAACTGAGGTGTTGGGAGTCATTAGGTGAGCAAACCCCCCAATTCCAACCCCTAATGCTGAACACCAAGCAGGGAGGCAACAAGTACCAATGTTTAAGTCTTAGGTACGACTCGGCCGAGGCTCGAACCACAACCTCCCAGTCTCGGGGCGGGCGCCATACACCCAAGGTAGAGGTAAGATCGGGCCCAAAAAAAGCACCCGAGCCCGACGCAGGCCCGAGGGGTATTAAACCCGACCCGGACCGAGCCCGACTAATTAACTGGATTTGCTGGCCCGGCCCGAGGGGGCTCGAAATTACATATTTTATTTATAAGGAGGGGTGATTTATGATAACAAATTAAACTCTGCCTTTTGTTACAACATCTAGGCCTAAGTTAAATAAAACTGTATAAACATTTACATCTTTTATATTTCTGTGTCTGCACTGCAGATGTTACATTAAGCGACAATCTGTCATTGACGGGTTTTTTTTTTTGAGGTAGCGAAAACATTTAAGGGCGTCCGTCATTTTGACGACTTGATCATTGGGCCATAATCCACAGCAGCAGTAGTAGTACGTCCTTAAGATTTTAGCGCGGCACTATCATTGAGGGGGTGTTGACGTGTTGTGCCCTTTTCCGACTCCTATGCAAATCCCCCCCCCCCCTGATCGTATTCTATATAAAACGCTTATTAAAACAATAAAGCGAGCTAATTATAATAATTGGGAGATCCTAGTCTATATAACGCGTTTATTTAAACAATAAAGCGTGATTTTATTCTGCAAATTGCGTTTTTTAACGCGGATGAAAATGTCACCAACGTCAATGTACACTTCCGACAAAAGCGATCGTATTCTATATAAAACGCTTATTAAAACTCTTACCAGAGTGCGTTTTCCTCGTCAGTTCTCCTCTCTTGAGTTTATCCTTAACTTCTTGTTGGTCCGACTCCATATCGGGGATACCAGGCCAAAATCACGCGAATTTGCGGAGGGGAAGATTATTAAGAGGACAGCATTCACGTCACGTCACGTGCACAGAGCATGCTCTGGCTCCGTTAAAAGCAATTACAGCTCCTTCTCCGTTTTATCCAAATTATTTATTTTATAACAAGTATTCCTTGGTCTAGTATCCATACATAGTTTAAGTATATATTTTTAATGAACATATATTTATAATTATTAATTAATTTAAAAAAAAAAAAAAAAAAAAAAGCAGGACCGAACCCGACCCGACCCGACCGTATGACTGACATTTCAGGCCCGACCCGGCCCGAAATTGCCTCGGGTTCGGGTTCGGGCTCGGGCCATGAATCTTAGCTCTAACCCAAGGCCACCGAGCTGGTATTTCAGATTGTTAAGTGGAGGGGATTTTATCGTCTTATTGTAGACCGAATGTTTATACAGCGCAGTCAATTTATTGCCTGAAAAGTGCTTTACAAATCAAGCCACATTTGTGACCCCCTTAGTCACAAGGAGTCAAAAAGGGCTACAGACGAGAATGACACCATCCCCTGATCTTAAACCAGCATGCGGGCAAGGAAAAACTCAAAAACCTCAGCATGAGGAAAGAAGAAAACCTTGAAAAGGGGCCTAACATGTGCCGATCCCCCTTCCAGGAAGACCAGGGTGCAATAGGTTTAGCACTGGGTAGCAGTACACAAAACATAGTCAACATCAATAATATTTATATATTTGCCCAAATCAAATACATTCCATTTGATTTGAACTTAATTTGATGAGAACTAAATGTCTATAAAGAGAGCCGTTATCACTACTTACCACTTCGGTTATCGCTGGTTCACTTCTTTGCGGATTTTGAATTGAATTGTTTTTATTATCATTGATATCATTGTATAGTGCATTGTGTTCTGATGGACAACTGGGGAGGAATTAGGGAGGCTTGGGTGGGTGTGACTGTGTGCACCGTTGTGATAGGCTGGTGTATGCTGTCAATCAAACAGCAGGTGGGCGGTGTCTCCAAAAACTCCTGGAAAGCAAAGCGACTGCTAGCTTTTAAGGTCTGGTGACATTGACAATAAATTATTTTATTAAATCAGACTCTGAAGCAAGTCATAAAAGCGCAAAAAAAAAATCCTAATCACCGGCTCGTGCTCCGTGGATTATTATCCGATTCAGGCAGAGACTGAGGCGGCGTTGGGGAGAAGGCTAGAGCTTTAAAGCAACTCTCACAAGCTACCCCTAGGGTGCCTGTATTCCCGCGATGCCTGATCCATTACCCATTAAATGGGTAGCCTAGAGCTACAACTCATGGGAAACCATTAAATTCAGTACTCATCGCGGAGCCATGGCTCAGATCCAGGACACCCGATAATAGAGCGCAGCTAACGAGCCGCTCTTTAGACTCATTTCTGACACTGAAAGGAGAAGCCCACTAATTCTGTATAACGACAATAAAACCATTAATTAAACTTTGATTAGATGTTGTATGTAATTTGTAGACCTATAGTTGTTATTTTGTAACAGTGGTATTTTGGAGAGAACGTCGTTGGGCGTCGCCGCAAAAAATACGCAGAGAGGAGATGTGGCAAAAAGGGAACACACTTTATTGCATTCGGGACACATTCAAAGTTCCAGACGTTCAACATCGGCATTTATTTTGAAATATCAGCATGACCCACAGGCAAAAAAGTTAGAGCAGAAGTCAATGGAAGGAGACCAAGAGGAAGGCCGCGATTGACGTGGATGGATGGTGTTATGAGTGCACTGCAGGAAAGAAGTCTAAACCTAGTGGAAGTTAGAGCCATTGTTGCTGATAGTAATGAGTGGAGAGGTGTTGTGAAAGGATAGTGGGATTGTGGACACGTTCTTAAGGATGGGCTGGGCACCCGTATGATGCAGCAGGGGTAAACCAGCTAAAACTGTCGGGCCCTGCTGTTGAACAGAAGAGTGTGTTGTGTCACCACGGCCGCTTTCTTGTGTCCCGTTTCATCTGGAGGGACGAAAGCATGACCAACTTGGGTGCTGAGGTGCTTGACTTGTTTGGGTGTTTGGGCATTTGGGTTGGCCACGGTCCAAAAAATGTGCGTTTTTGCTACTTTTTCCCTTTTTTATTTTTTTTTGTACGTGTTTGTCTTGCTGTCGGTCACCCCTCTTGAGGGATATGACTGGGGTAGAATAGAATAGAATAGAATAGAATATGCCTTTATTGTCATTGTTACAACATGGGATATGCTGTGACAACGAAATTGGACGACTCCAGTCCCACATTTACAGTGTGGATAAGGAAACAAAGAAACAAAGGAACAAAGTACTAACTGACTTTGTTGTCCTCGGCAGGGGGGGGTGCTGTGAGGGTCAAACAGAGTTCCCGAATGTTTGATCTTATATAGATGTTTAGTTGTCTAGATAGATGCCTAGATGCCTAGATGTCTAAATGTCTAGATAGATAGATGTATGTCTAGATAGATAGATGTCTAGATAGATGTCTAGATAGATGTCTAGATAGATGTCTAAATAGATAGATGTCTAGGTAGCTGGATAGATGTCTAAATAGATAGATGTCTAGATAGATAGATGTCTAAATGTCTAGATAGATAGATAGATGTCTAAATGGATAGATGTCTAAATGTCTAGATGGATAGATGTCTAGATGGATAGATGTCTAGATAGATAGATGTCTAGATAGATAGATGTCTAGATAGATAGATAGATGTCTAGATAGATAGATAGATGTCTAAATAGATAGATGTCTCGATCGATAGATGTCTAGATATCTAGAAAGATAGATGTCTAGATAGATGTCTAGATGTCTAAATGTCTAGATAGATAGATGTATGTCTAGATAGATAGATGTCTAGATAGATAAATGTCTAGATCGATAGATGTATGTCTAGATAGATAGATGTCTAGATAGATAAATGTCTAGATATATAATGTCTAGATGTCTGGATAGATAGATGTCTAAATGTCTAGATAGATAGATGTCTAAATGGATAGATAGATAGATGTCTAGATGGATAGATAGATAGATGTCTAGATAGATGTCTAGATAGATAGACAGACAGACAGATAGATAGACATGCAAAAAGTTAACGAATCAGAACAATTTGGAACGATGTAATAGACCCCTGGTAAACCCAATGAAACTCAAACAATGCTCACCATTTGGGAGGCTCCGTTCATTCGGTCATTGAGAGTGGATTCAGTGTTCATCCCAATAGCTGGAGCCAATACAGAGTCACTGCTGCTCCTCACCAAAAGGGGCGTGTCTATGACAAAAAAGAATCTTTATTATTGTAAACATAATTTTCCAGCAGGCGGTATTGGTTATCGTTTTGTCATCTTAATGCAGGAAAAAAGAACAAGTGCCGTTTGGGGACGAGCGAAGAAAAAACAGTCGTTATGTTTTTGCACAGTTTCATTTGGCAACATCAAAAAGAGAAATTGTCACAAGATACGTTTTCACAGTTGTGTGCTTTCGTTTAGGGGTGTGATCAATGTTCCCTTTAAGCTGCACATTCTCAGCGCATGAGAAAATCTAGCCAGTTCACAAAAATCAGGGCTCCGAAATAATTAAGAAGCGAATTAAGTCAAAGTTAGAGTGCATGAGGGTAGAAATACACAGGCTCCCCTGACGCTGTGTTCTAAATGCAGTATTTGGAAGTCAAGGTCGAAGTAGAACGAAGTTGAGTAACGTCAGTAGAGTTTTTCGAGAACCGGCTTCTTCGGCTCGGCTCACGAAAAAGAACCGGCTCTTCCGGGTCCCAAATGGCTCTTCAGGTTGTCTTTGCTTTTTTAATCCCAACGTGACCAAATATTATGTAAAAGTATGCATAAAATTACTTAAAGGAAGAGGGAATAGAACAAAATAAAAGAATAAAATACCAAAATGAAAAAGAAGTAAAAAGAAACAATAGGAAGAGAAAAAAAGAAAGAAAAATTCTGAAAAAAATCCAGAAAAAAAGAAAAGAAAAAAAAGGAAAAAAGTAAATAGAGAACAAAAAAGTAACAGCTAAGAAAAAACAACACAATGAGATTTTTTTAAATAATTTTTTTAAAAAGGAGAAAAAAACAGGGGAAAAGAAGAAAGAGTTTGTGTTGCATTTAAATAATTTCCAATTATATCAAGTAATCTTGTTGCCAACATTGTACTTCCACTAAAAAAATTGATTAAATACAGGTCTGTATCTTGCAACCGACTAAATAAGCCCCCCAAAATGTTAGTATCATGCAACAAAAGATACCAGGAAAAAAAAATGGGAATCTTGTGAAAAGAATTGGTGTGAAAACAATTGACGTTTGTAGGCCGTACAACCTTTGCAATAGTACATGAGTCAATTCATACAAAAGAGAAAAATAATTTTGCTCTGCCAGAAAATCGGCAAAATGTAACATGATTTCAAGTTTTGGACATGTTTGATAATGGATTAGTTGCTACACTTGGCATTGCCGTTGCTCACTGTTGTTTCAAGCGTTGCTCACAGACTTTGTGTGAACGCTCAGACTTGTGGAAAATTAGAGGGAACATTGGTTGTGATGGCCTGCGAGAAGGAGACGAGTATGTTTGTCCTTGAATTTGATGGAACTGTAGCGCCTACCAGTGAGCAACAGGTCAAAGAACCGGTGGCCGGGATGTAAATTAACTACCACAAATAGGGTGATGACTCAGAGGCAGTTGATAAACAACTGCCAGGAAAAACCACAACCAGGAGGGGCCAACACGTGATCCTGCAGGGGAGTTAAGACCAATCAGAGCGAGCTAAGGACAACTGCAATATACACATAGCCAATAGAATTATGCTAGGATGTATTTTTGCTGTGCTATTTGCATATTGTATAGTATAAATTAAGGCTGGGCTACTCAGATGGTGTGCGCCTGTGGTGGGAACAGAGACGCACAAGATTGAATTAAGAGGGACCCGAGACCCAGTTGTTTGTATTAGATTTGTGTGTTAGGAATAAATCCACTCGTGTGTGAAATGCCGGCTTCCTGATACCTTTCTATTGCAGAACGAGCGTGCGTATTGTTGGATGAGTGGCGTTTGGGGAAGGTCAGAAATTGGAGTCAGATTACCGTATTTTACACACTATAAGGCGCACCGGGTTATAGGGCGCACCCCCCAAAAATAGTTTTTGGTCTTATATTTTCCATACATAAGGCGCACCGGATTATAAGGCGCTACAACGGGAACGTGGACAAAACAGATAGTTCAGTAAAACTTATTACCACCTTAACATTCCCAAAGCTTGCAAAGAAGCAAATACGTGTCGTAGACATATACGGAAACA
Organism: Urocampus carinirostris; assembly: GCF_059441175.1. Classification (NCBI taxonomy): domain Eukaryota; kingdom Metazoa; phylum Chordata; class Actinopteri; order Syngnathiformes; family Syngnathidae; genus Urocampus; species Urocampus carinirostris. The sequence continues at coordinate 7,428,229 of NC_142351.1, read as the reverse complement.
GTGTCTATACGATGTCACTCAAATGCATCGTTCCGAATATCATTCTTATATCATTCGGATTCAAGAAATGCCAACCATTCCTTAGTTTCTATTTTCTTTTTCGCTCGCAACTTTACTGTGCATATGACAATAAACACTTGGAATTGAGTTGAATTCACTCAACTCATCACAGCAACATCAAGATCGTTCTAAAACAAGATACCGGGAAAATATAAAGCCGCATAGCTCACCTAAGTTCTCACGTTCAATAATGATACGCAACCATGGTCTTCTTACAACCGTGAGTGTAGTAAATCCAGGAGAGTAAAATATTTACAAATACAGACTAATGAAACATGTTTCTTTATGGCGTAGTTTAGCAAGTTTGCTATTCAGTCATCTTTTTCGGCCAATTGCAGGTTTTTTTTTGGCCCTTTAGCCTATCCGAGGCTCCGAATAACTTCAGCCAATAGCGATCGATTTAACGGATGCTTGACACATCTTTTTCGGCCAATTGCAGGGTTTGTTTTGGCCCTTTAGCCTACCCGAGGCTCCGAATAACTTCAGCCAAAAGCGATTGATTTAATGGATGATTGACACATCTTTTTCGGCCAATTTCAGGGTTTGTTTCGGCCCTCTAGCCTATCCGAGGCTCCGAATAACTTCAGCCAATAGCGATCGATTTAACTGATGATTGACACATTGGTTAGCCAATGAAACGCCGGTATATAAATCCCAGCATACACCGCGGACTACTCCGCGTTTTGGGGAAAATCGAGTCGACGGCTGTTGCGTAAGTTGAGACCTTGCGATTTAATATTGAGCCATATATAAGGCGCACTGTATTATAAGGCGCATGGTCAGCTTTTGAAAAAAAAAGGCTTTCAGGTGCGCCTTATAGTGCGGAAAATACGGTATATTCTATTCTATTCTAATAATTTACTGCCCCTTTAACTGCAGCCAGGTCAGATGAGGCGAGTTCAACATCATCCTTAGCTGTTAAATCTGCCACCACGCCCTCGCAAGCTGGCCCAGTCTTCTGGTACTGGCCTTGTGGTTCCTACTCTGTTATTCCGCCGGCACCACCTGCCATCCAGCTAACCACCCGACTCCTTGAGGCCTGAACCGTCTTTGATTTCTCTTTGCACTTTCAGTCTCTGTATGACCCCGATTACTAAGTAGATTAGGACTGGAGCCCATTAGCTAAGCATGAATGGACTAATTGCAGCCCCCCTACCATCAACCCTCTCCTATTAGACATCCTCCTCCCTTTTTTTTCTTCTGTTCCGAGACACATGGAGCACCCTCCTGCTTCTCCAGTCCCAGGGACCTCCAGCTAACTTAGTTAGAATGTCAACCCGTAAACCCCCCTCACAAAGAGACACAGCAATATCCGAATACCCAGAGCTTTTTCCGCGCACAAGAAAATTTAGCCAGCTCACAAAAATCAGGGCTCCAAATTGCTAATTAAGAAGCGAATTAAGTCAAAGTTACAGTGCATGAAGGTAAAAAATACACGGGTTCCCCTGACGTTGTGTTTTAAATGCGGTATTTTAGAGTCAAGGTCGAAGTAGAACGAAGTTGAGTCAAGTCAGTAGAGTTTTTTGAGAACCGGCTCCTTCGGCTCGGCTCACTGAAAAGAACCGGCTCTTTCGGGTCCCAAACGGCTCTTTGGGTTGTTTTTGCTTCTTTAATCCCTATCTCATCTCATTAGCTGCACCGCTTATCCTCAGTAGGGTCGCGGGGGTGCTGGAGCCCATCCCAGCAATCATCGGGCAGTGGGCAGGGGACACCCTGACCTGGTTGCCAGCCAATCGCAGTGGGCAGGGGACACCCTGAACTGGTTGCCAGCCAATCGCAGGGCACACAGGGACAGACAACTCTCTCGCTATCCTCAGTAGGGTCGCGGGGGTGCTGGAGCCCATCCCAGCAATCATCGGGCAGTGGGCAGGGGACACCCTGAACTGGTTGCCAGCCAATCGCAGTGGGCAGGGGACACCCTGAACTGGTTGCCAGCCAATCGCAGGGCACACAGGGACAGACAACTCTCTCGCTATCCTCAGTAGGGTCGCGGGGGTGCTGGAACCCATCCCAGCAATCATCGGGCAGTGGGCAGGGGACACCCTGACCTGGTTGCCAGCCAATCACAGTGGGCAGGGGACACCCTGAACTGGTTGCCAGCCAATCGCAGGGTACACAGGGACAGACAGCTCTCTCGCTATCCTCAGTAGGGTCGCGGGGGTGCTGGAGCCCATCCCAGCAATCATCGGGCAGTAGGCAGGGGACACCCTGAACTGGTTGCCAGCCAATCGCAGTGGGCAGGGGACACCCTGAACTGGTTGCCAGCCAATCGCAGGGCACACAGGGACAGACAACTCTCTCGCTATGTAAAATTGTGCACAAAATGACTTAAAGGAAGGGGGTGGGGAATAGTACAAAAAAGAAAAAAATACCAAATTGAAAAAGTAGTGAAAAGCTGAGGAAAAAAGCTTTCTTTTCTTGGAGAAACATGCACACGTCCACAATTTTGAGTTGAGTCATTCTGAGGCGAAAAAAACGTGTACATTCAGCTTTCAAGCGAATTTAGGTTTTTATTACTGTATTTTTTTCGGACTTTAAGTCGCACCAGCTGAAAAATGCATCATTCGAAAGGAAAATAATCGCACCTAGGGTATAGGTTGTTTTTTGGGGGGGCAAGTTTGTTTGATAAAATGCAACGCCAAAAACAGACACGCAATTTAAGGCCGTTTAAAATAAAAATAAAATTGAAACTTTGTATACTAAGGTTACATATTTTAGACACGCTCAAATCCGTCAGCAACGATGTTAGGAGTTATTCAGATAACTCTAGTATAAAGGACATGCTTATCAAACTATCATTTACGCGCCAAATTACTAAATTCAATGAAATCTTGATTGCAAGTGTCAATTTGCAGCCCTTTGAGACTCCTTTGTGATTAAGGGCATCACAAATAAACATGACCTGAGGTTTTTGAGTTTTTCCTTGCCCTCATGTAGGTTTTAGATCAGGGGATGCTGTCATTATAGTCTGTGGTTTGCAATAGTCTGTGGTCTCCAGTCCTTTGAGACTCTTTGTGATTAAGGGCGTCACAAATAAACATAACCTGAGGTTTTTGAGTTTTTTCTTGCCCTCATGTAGGTTTTAGATCAGGGGATGCTGTCATTATAGTCTGTGGTTTGCAATAGTCTGTGGTCTCCAGTCCTTTGAGACTCTTTGTGATTAAGGGCGTCACAAATAAACATAACCTGAGGTTTTTGAGTTTTTTCTTGCCCTCATGTAGGTTTTAGATCAGGGGATGCTGTCATTATAGTCTGTGGTTTGCAATAGTCTGTGGTCTGCAGCCCTTTGAGACTCTTTGTGATTAAGGGCGTCACAAATAAACATGACCTGAGGTTTTTGAGTTTTTCCTTGCCCCCATGTAGGTTTTAGTTTAGGGGATGCTGTCATTATAGTCTGTGGTTTGCAATAGTCTGTGGTCTGCAGCCCTTTGAGACTCTTTGTGATTAAGGGCATCACAAATAAACATGACCTGAGGTTTTTGAGTTTTTCCTTGCCCTCATGTAGGTTTTAGATCAGGGGATGCTGTCATTATAGTCTGTGGTTTGCAATAGTCTGTGGTCTCCAGTCCTTTGAGACTCTTTGTGATTAAGGGCGTCACAAATAAACATAACCTGAGGTTTTTGAGTTTTTTCTTGCCCTCATGTAGGTTTTAGATCAGGGGATGCTGTCATTATAGTCTGTGGTTTGCAATAGTCTGTGGTCTCCAGTCCTTTGAGACTCTTTGTGATTAAGGGCGTCACAAATAAACATAACCTGAGGTTTTTGAGTTTTTTCTTGCCCTCATGTAGGTTTTAGATCAGGGGATGCTGTCATTATAGTCTGTGGTTTGCAATAGTCTGTGGTCTGCAGCCCTTTGAGACTCTTTGTGATTAAGGGCGTCACAAATAAACATGACCTGAGGTTTTTGAGTTTTTCCTTGCCCCCATGTAGGTTTTAGTTTAGGGGATGCTGTCATTATAGTCTGTGGTTTGCAATAGTCTGTGGTCTGCAGCCCTTTGAGACTCTTTGTGATTAAGGGCATCACAAATAAACATGACCTGAGGTTTTTGAGTTTTTCCTTGCCCTCATGTAGGTTTTAGATCAGGGGATGCTGTCATTATAGTCTGTGGTTTGCAATAGTCTGTGGTCTCCAGTCCTTTGAGACTCTTTGTGATTAAGGGCGTCACAAATAAACATAACCTGAGGTTTTTGAGTTTTTTCTTGCCCTCATGTAGGTTTTAGATCAGGGGATGCTGTCATTATAGTCTGTGGTTTGCAATAGTCTGTGGTCTCCAGTCCTTTGAGACTCTTTGTGATTAAGGGCGTCACAAATAAACATAACCTGAGGTTTTTGAGTTTTTTCTTGCCCTCATGTAGGTTTTAGATCAGGGGATGCTGTCATTATAGTCTGTGGTTTGCAATAGTCTGTGGTCTGCAGCCCTTTGAGACTCTTTGTGATTAAGGGCGTCACAAATAAACATGACCTGAGGTTTTTGAGTTTTTCCTTGCCCCCATGTAGGTTTTAGTTTAGGGGATGCTGTCATTATAGTCTGTGGTTTGCAATAGTCTGTGGTCTGCAGCCCTTTGAGACTCTTTGTGATTAAGGGCGTCACAAATAAACATGACCTGAGGTTTTTGAGTTTTTTCTTGCCCTCATGTAGGTTTTAGATCAGGGAATGGTTTAATTATAGTCTGTGGTCTGTACAGCCCTTTGAGACTCCTTGTGATTAAGGATGCCACAAATAAACACGATTTAACTTATACCTGTTAACAACTCCTCTTACACAGGAGCTGCTTCCTCCTTCAGGGCAAAGGTTGAAATTATCAACACTGGCCTAGACTGCCCAATTGGGGTTGAGTGTGAAATCATATACAGTACCGGTAATAATAGATTGAAATCGCAGCAATATAATGAAGTGTTAATAATTTCACATACAAGTCCCCCTGGAGCACAGGTGCCAAACAGGCAGCCCGCGGGACAGATCAGGCAAGAGGGATTGAATCCGGCCCGCGAGACTACACTCAGAGAAGCGCAAGAGAAAAACAAGCTGCAGGTTGAAATAAGTCAACTTGATGTTGCCAAAGCCAGGTGCCTCGAGACACTGTACTTGTATTTATTTCTCTAACTCTCTCTCGCTCTCTCACTCTTTTTGTATCTCTCTCTCTCTCACACTCTTTCTTTCTTTCTTTCTCTCTCTCTCTCCCACTCTTTTTCTTTCTCTCTCTCTCTCTCGCTCTCTCTCTCTCCCACTATTTTTCTTTTTATCTCTCTCTCTCTCCCACTCTCTCTCTCTCCCACTCTCTCTCTCTCCCACTCTCTCCCACTCTTTTTCTCTCTCTCTCTCTCCCTCTCTCCCACTCTCTTTCTTTTTATCTCTCTCTCTCCCACTCTTTTTCTTTTTATCTCTCTCTCTCTCTCACACTCTTTTTCTTTTTCTCTCTCTCCCTCCCACTCTTTCTTTTTCTCTCTCTCTCTCTTTCTCCCACTCATTTTCTCTCTCTCTCTCTCCCAATCTTTTTCTCTCTATCTCCATCTCTCTCTCTTTCTCTCGCTCTCATACACTTTCTCCCACCCTCTGTCTCTGTCTCTTTCACTCTCTGGGTCTCTCGTTTTCTCTTCCTTTGTTGCTCTTTGTCTCTTTCTCTCTCTGCGTCTTTTTAATTTCTTTTGCTCTAACTTCCTTTTTTCCTTTTCTCTCTTTTCTCTTTCTCTCTTCCTACCCTTCGTGCTTTTTCTCTTTTCTCTCCTTCTGTCTTTCTATTTCTCTTTGGATTTCTTTCTCCCTCTGCATTTTTTCCCCTCTCTCTCACGACTTCTTTTTCTCTCTTTTGTTTCTCACGCTCTCTCCCTCTCTCTCTTTTTCTTTCTTTGTCCCACCCTCTCTCCTTTTCCCTCCCTCTTTCTCTTCTTTCTTTATCTCTTTTTCTTTCTCTTTAATCTACTCGTCCGGCCCCCGACAGAATGTTTGTTCTATGGTGTGGCCCCCCGAGTTAAAATGAGTTTGACACCCCTGCCCTGGGGTATAAGTCGCACCCCCGGCCTAACCATGAAAAAAACCTGCGACTTGTAGTCTGGGAAGTAGGGTAATTGGCTCTCTAACGTCCATTTGATTATTCACAATAATCCAGTTCTGCTGGCGGAAGAACAAGGAGTGATTCTGTAATCATTGAGGTATCAACGAGTCGGTGTTTGTGAGCCTGTTCACGGCTGAGCAGTTTGTTTGAACAGAACGATTGGACTTCAGTCCGGCCCGGCGGGATGATTAGACCTGCATTGATCTGTTTCTACGTGGACACACATGCGGACGGTCCGGGAAGTGAGTCCTTATCGCATCAACCCATGAGTAGCCTGAACCGGGTTGCTCCGTCGATTGCAGGGAAAAACAGACTACTGGACAATTAGTACAATATACAGTCATTGCTTTTCCACACTGGAAAGCATTCTGGCATACAAAATCACTGCAACACAGCCCAAAAGATCATAGGCTGCTCTCTGCCCAGTGTTGGAATTATTACTTCGTCTGTTCTCCTCTGCACTATCGTACTACAGTGTTATTGGTACTGTTTACCTGACTTGTTTACCTGACTGCCCATTTTGCACATCTGGTTAGCTGCTCCTCTTGCACTCTTTGCACTACTGTAAAATACTATACATAGCCATAATTATTTAGTATATTATTAGTACTTCAATACTCCAACTCAATACAACATTTTATTTATATCTGTACATTCAAAGAAACTGTGCGGGTCAGCTGTATCGAGATTTCGTTCTGTATACACGTGTACTAGAATGACAATAAAGTAGATCTGAATCTGAATCAATACACACTTACATTAGTACCGTATTTTCCGCACTATAAGGCGCACCTAAAAGCCTTTATTTTTTTCAAAAAGCTGACCATGCGCCTTATAATACAGTGCGCCTTATATACGGATCAATATTAAGTCGCAAAGTCTTGCAGCTGAGGCAAGCAGCCGCCGACTCGATTTTCCCACGAAGCGAAGTCGTCCGCGGTGTATGCTGGGATTTATAAACCGGCGTTTCATTTCCTTACCTATGTGTCAATCATCATTTGAATTGGTCACTATTGGCTAAAGTTATTCGGAGGTAAAGGGGGCGGATCCTTTTGATCATTTACAGGCTCGCATAGGCTAAAGGAGCGAAACAAAGCCTGCGATTGGCCGAAAAAGATGAATGTGAATCACACGTTGGGTTGCACTACAACAAAGAGAAAACATTTTTTCACTATTCTGTATTTGTAAATATTTGACTCTCCTGGATTTACTACACTCACGGTTGTAAGAAGACCATGGTTACGTATCATTATTGAACGTGATGGCTGCAAGAGAACTTAGGTGAGCTATGCGGCTTTATATCTTGTTTTAGAACGATCCCGATGTTTCTGTGATGAGTCTATTTTTAAACTCAATTCAATTCAAAGTGTTTATTGTCATATGTACAGTAAAGAACCCCGTTCCCCTGCTCAATTAAATTCTTACTTTGCTGTCCACAGTTGCCAGGAAAAAATAAAATGGAAACTAAGAAATGTTTGGCATTTCTTGAATCCCAAGACTTTAACCTTCTGAATGATATTTGGAACGATGCATATGAGTGACATCGTACAGACACTGTTTCCGTACATGTCTGAGACACGTATTTGCTTCTTTGCAAGCTTTCAAAATATTAAGGGGGTAATAAGTTTGATTTAACTATCTGTCTGTTTTGTCCACGTTCCCATTGTAGCGCCTTATAATCCGGTGCGCCTTATGTATGGAAAATATAGGACCAAAAACTATTTTTGGGGGGTGCGCCCTATAACCCGGTGCGCTTTATAGTGCGGAAAATACGGTATATATATACACACCGGAGCCACATCCCCCTAGTGGGAGGTGCCTAGAGTCATTTCTGACTCTTTTTGGGAGATTGATTCAGAGGAGGGGATTCCCAGCCCCCTCGCTCAACCCAACTGAGGTGTTGGGAGTCATTAGGTGAGCAAACCCCCCAATTCCAACCCCACAAATTTACAATTTGGTAAACAATACAATACATGACACTCAGCGCTGTGTGACTTACTGGCTTTAAGTACGGCCTCATTGACTTCAATCTCCCCTTCGATTGGCTCCTGGAGCTGCATGTGTGAATAGTAGCTCAGTGGCTCTGGACTGGGTGGAGCACTGGAATCCCCATTAGAGATGCTCCCCCAGGGGCTGTCTGTCATTCGACGCTGCACTTCAAACAGCGCCACCAACTGGAAAAGACAAAATGTTATGTGAAAACTAGATTGCATCAAAGGGCTTCTGTACAAATCACACTTTATAACAGGGGTCGGGAAATGATGGCTCACGAGCAGGGTTGAGTAGGGTTACTTTAACTGGATTACTTTGAATTACTCCAATACCAAATATGCTAATAAAAGACAAAAGAAACCAAATATGAATAAAATGATGACTCACAACACGTGGTAAGCTTTCTCTCCTGGCTTTGATCTCCGGAAAAACTAACATCAAATGCCACAGAAACAAAATGAAAATAAATCCAAACAGCTCGCCATCATACGGGCAGCACGGCGGCGCAGTGGTTAGTGCATGTGCGGCACAGTTCATGTCTTGGGAACCTCCTGCGTGGGTTCAAATCCAGCTCCAGACGTCCAGTGCGGAGTTTGTATGTTCTCCCCGTGTTTGCGTGGGTTTCCTCCGGGCACTCCGGTTTCCTCCCACGTTCCAAAAACATGCATTTCAGGTGAATTGGCCGGTCCAAATTGTCCCTAGGTGTGAATGAGCGAGTGAGTTGTCTGTCCCTGTGTGCCCTGCGATTGGCTGGCAACCAGTTCAGGGTGTCCCCTGCCGCCTGCCCGATCATTGCTGGGACGGGCTCCAGCACCCCCGCGACCCTACTGAGGATAAGCGGTGTAGCTAATGAGATGAGATGAGCTTGCCAACATCATTTTTGCCATTCCGTGTATTCCGTTACTCCCCAAGCCTGCACAAAATTTTGTCATTTTATTCATATTTAGTTTCTTTTGTCTTAGCATATTTGGTATTTGAGTAATCCAAAAGTCATTGAAAGTAATCCAGTTAAAGTAACCCTACCCAATCCTGCTCACGAGCCATACACGGCTCTTTACATGAGTACATATGGTTCGGAGGCAAAATGTAACTATTGCACATTTCTTTGTGGCGTTCCAGAATCGGGCGATTTCATCCCGGTTTCGAACAAAAACAAATGGGAAAAAAATACCTAAATGAAAAAGTTGTGAAAAGCTGAGAAAAAAAGAAACAAAAGGAAGAGGAAAAAGAAGGAAAAAATCAGAAAAAAAAGCCAGAAAAAAAAGAAAAGAAAGAAACAAAGGAAAAAAGCAAATAGAGAACGAAAAGAAAAAAGTAACAAGAGAAAATAAACACAATGAGATTTTTTTAAGGAATAAAAAAAAAAGAAAAAAACAGGGAAAAAGAAGAAAAAGTTTGTGTTGCATTCCAATAATTTCCAATTATAGCAAGTCAATCTTGGTGCCAACATTGTACAGCCACTAAAAAATGTGATTAAATACAGTTGTGTATCGTGCAATCGACTCAATAATCCCCCAAAATGTTAGTATTATGCGACAAAAGATACCAGGAAAAAAAAGAAATAAAAATCTTGTGAAAGAATTGTTGTAAAAACAAATTTGTAGGTTGTACAACCTTTGCAATCGTACTTGAGTCAATTCATTCAAAAGTGAAAAATAATTTCGCATTGCCGGAAACTCAGCAAAATGTAACTTGATGTCAAGTTTTGGACATGTTTGCTAATGAATTATCTTGCCACACTTGGGATTGCCGTTGCTCACTGTTGTTTCAAGCGTTGCTCACCGACTTTGTGTGAACGCTCAGACCCATGGAAAATTAGAGGAAACATTGGTTTACAGTCAGGCTGCCATCATTACAACCCCGTTTTGGCAGTAAGGTCGCTAAGAAACCCTTTAGATGGAAGCTCATTTATCTATGTTTGGTCACCGTTGATATACTGTATGATGAAAAACACAGATGAAACCAAATAAATAAAAATGTCAGCAAACAACTCAGAGAAAATTGATTGGGTGGGGTTTTTTTTCCTGACGCGCCCATGGGAGAAGCCGACACGCCAGCTTGGGAGAAAGGCGTAGGAAGAACTTAAGAAGATCGAGAAAGACAGACGATCGGAGAGCTCACGAAAGGAAAAAGGCTCGACGAACAATAATTCGGCTAATTCGATGGAATTCACTTAGTTTATTATTTAAGAAATGAAATCTGCCCCCGAGTGGAAATGCCGGTCTCTTGTCCATCTTTTCACAAAAAGAAACGAGCATGCGTTGTTAGGTGAGTGAAGGTTATGTTTGGTTAATGGAGTCAGATAACTAATTCAAAAAATTTGGTAAACAATACATCTTAATAGTTAAATTCCTAACAATAGGTGCATAAACTACTGTAAATTCCGGACTTTTAAACTACCGTAAATTCCGGATTTTTTTCCCAAATGTTCAGCCCTGCGGCTTATTCAGTGAAGCGGCCAATTTATGGAATTTTTCCAAGTTTATACATACATTGTC